>NC_041392.1:338360792-338484003 GCF_002162155.2 Triticum dicoccoides
CCATGAACTTGGCGAAGCGGTGAAGTGCAGATCGATGAAGGGGAAAGCTTTGGCGCACCCCTACCTGGCGCGCCAAATGTTGGATTTCGGGTTCCGGAAAAACCCTTGAGGTTCGAACACTGGGGTGCGCACGAAGATCTCTCCCCCTCCCTAGCTCGCACGCTCTGCGATCTCACGACCTAGCTCGACAAACCCAAAGAACATGAGACACAAGATTTATACTGGTTCATGCCACCATTGTGTTGTAATACCCTACTCCAGTGTGGTGTGGTGGATTGCCTCTTGGGCTAAGGATGAATAGCACAAGGGCAGAATAGCCTCGCGAGGAGAGGTGTTCTTGTGCTTGGTGTGCTTGTGTGGTTGAAGATTGGAATCCCCCTCCATGGTGGTGTCTAGTCCTATTTATAGAGGCCCTGGTCCTCTTCCAAAATATTGAGCGGGAAGGGATCCCACAGCGGCCAAATTCAAAGGGAGACAACTAGTACAAGCTATCCTGACAAAAGTGGTCTTCGCCTGCCCAAGGCTCTGGTGGTGATGTTGTCTTGGGCTTTAGGATGACCTCCGTCTTGTCGTCCTGCTAGTCTTGTTCTTATTGCACTGATATGGAAACCTTTGCCTGCTACCTTGGGACTCCTCGTCTGCGCTTGCCCCCTTTAGCACCAAAGAGGAAACAAGGACACTGCGCATTGGCGCCCGCCTGGTTCCAGTCGTCATGGCTTGCGTCACAGGAACCTCGTGAGGTGTCCCTTGCCTTGATCTCTCCGCCCCTCGCGGGCCAGTCTGGTGTGGCTGCCCCTGAGGAGGTCTTGCATCATCCGCCTCAGGAGGCTTGGCCCCTCGCGAGGGTCTTGAATGCTTGCTGGTGAAGATGGGCCGTATAGGGCCGCTGGTGGAGCCACGCTGCGGGCCGTAGGCAGGCAAGTCTGGGGACCCATGTTCCCAGAACGCCGACAGTCCTGTTGTATCCCTAGCTCTTACATCATACTCCCTCCATCCGGATTACATGTCACAGAAATGGATAAAACCGGATGTATCTAGAACTGAAATACATCTAGACCCATCCATTTATTTCTGGATGGAGGGAATACATGTCAATATGTCATGCCTTTCTATTCTTCATTACCTATTCCATCTTTGCTGTAGCACATTTTATAATTGAAGCACCATTCTTCTATATAAGGCATGCAAGGGGAAGACAACTATGTTAGAATCTGAAGGGTTACAAACTAGGTATTTGCAAAAGATCCAAATGCCAGGAGATAATAGACCAACTCCAGTTTTCATAGATACTGCTCCAGCATAGAGAAACCCAACTCCCACTAATAATAAGCAGATTCCAGTGGCCAAAGAACTAGTCCGCATCATGAAATATGTCAACTCCATTCTAAGAAGCGTGTGCATATCCTTGCATCATGAAATTTTATAGCATTCTGATCATATTTTCTACATGTTTCTTACCCATCTCTCTTTTAGAAAATAAGCTTAAAGGATAGAACACTTTCTGTACTGGGATCATATTCGAGGAAAGTATCTTGCGGGAAGTCTCTGTGCTCCAATGCTGATGTAAGTACCTGCTGTATATCACTATATTTTTACATCAACATGTATTTTGTTAATCGGTGTGAATCCAACGTTTATCTGATCTAAACTCAGTTGTAACAAAATGTTAAAGGCGACAATGTTGATTTTTTAAGGAAAACTGCCTGGTAGTTTTGCATACTGAGCTGCATGAGTGTACTATCTCATATCATGCACATTACTGAATTGTAGTGCTGCTCTGGTTGCCCATTCATCATTGTGTCAATGTTGCTTTCGTATTACCTTACCTGGCTGATGATAGATGTGCCATATTATGTTAATTTGGTGTAGGCTGGTGTGGTCTAGTTGCCCAAACATTCATTGTGTCAATGTTGCTTTCCTATTATCTGACCTGACCAATGATGGCAATTCAAGTGTGTTAATTTGGTGCAGGCTCCTGAAGATAAGAAGACAATCTCTGAAAATAGCAAGGCAACCCCATTGTTTCTTTCCAATAAATCTAGGCCAGGTAATATGGAATAACTCATGATTGATCTGTTCGGTTCCCCTCCTAATTTATGTTATCATGCAGTGGTCGGGACACTCTCCACTATCAATAATACAAGCCTGCCAAAATCGCCATCTGAATCTTTTCAGTTTCCTCTGTCTCGAATGCAATGAAAAAAATGTATGTTTGTGAACCAATTAATGGCTAAAGAAATGATGGAAATGGTGGAGGAATCAGAGCTGCACATTTGTGTGCAACAACAACTGATCAATGTTTTCAGAGACAGTGTAGCAAAGCAGCAAGAACTTTCCCACATGCCTATGGGCGTCATCCGCGCTGACGTTGCAGATTGTGACATCGTAGATCGTTAGGTTCTGTTCATTTATTTGCACTGGCATCAATATTTGATTGCCCAGTGGATGTAATTTCCTGTAATATATGATGGATGTGCAACGTTTTAGTCTATATGTCGTACCTTTGCTTCATCGGTTTTGGTCCTGTGCATAATTGCTCGTCGTAATGGGCTCAAATTATCTAATTGGGCATAAAGACATGTAAGAACTTTAGTGGCCCATTAAGTTAATGGGCCGTTACCAGGCCGAAAGTTAATGGTCGGCCCTCTTACCTCCCGGGTCGTTAACAAGCCGACATCGAAGCGGGCAACAGGTGGGCCATTTGATTTCACGGGCCGCTACTAAGGCCGGGCTACATATGGCCCAACTATACTGTGGGCCTTTAGCAGGGCGAAAGAGATAGCGGGCTCGTACTGGACCATGAAGAGAATGGGCCGCTAAATGGCCCAACTATGTTGTGGGTGTTTAGCAGGCCAAGAGAGAAACCGGGCTAGTATTGGACCATGAAGAGCATGGGCCGTTAAAAGGCCAAAACTCAGGTCCAACTGCAAATGGCCCAAATCATTTATGGGCCGTCAACATGCTGAAAGACACACCGGGCCGGGAATTGGCCCAGCACTTAAATGGGTCGCTAAAAGGCCAAAACTAAGGTCCGACTACAAATGGCCCAACTCATTTATGGGTTGTCAACAGGCTGAAAGACACACCGGGCTGGAAATTGGCCCAACACTTAAATGGCTCGCTAAAAGGCCGAAAGATGTACATCCTGAAAATTGGTCCATCCCTTGAATGGGCCATTAATAGGCCGAAATCACATTGGGCCGATATTGAGCCTAAATATATAGCGGGCTGTTAACGGGCTCGAACTGACAATGGGCTGCAATGGTGTCAAATCTTTAGCGGGCCGAATTGGCACATCTCGTATGGGCCATGGGCTAAAATAGACCTTACACAATTTGCCTTATATCGGCCGGCCTGCTAATTTTTACCGGGCCAGCCTTTTTCACCGGAATGGGCCACTGTTGGGCCGTCCACGTGTCGACCTATCATAGGCGCCTCCTGTCTAATGAATTTGTCGCAACGGTGAGCCAACACGTGTTTCCTCTGGCCAATGAAGATTTTACATGTGAAAAATCCTCATTGGTCCGAGCTGTTAGCGGGTTATCAGATCCAAAACCGGACCCGATAGCTTAACAACGTTCCATTACGGTGGATACCACGTATCGGTCAACCTTGACGAAAGCACTTCCATGACGCGCGATTTGTCGTCATGGAAGTGGACACTTCCATGATGATAATTTTGGTAATGTCATGGAACACTTCTACGACAGCACAGGTATGACTATCTTGATTTTGTCATAAAATCGTCATGGATGTACATGCATGACAAAAAACGTGACCTACTGTGACAAACACGTATCATCACGGAAGTGTATTTTTTGTAGTGGTAGTAGCTCGATATCGGCTCCACAGGCCATAATCGGATGCAAAGGTCCTTCATGGCCGGCTCCACCGTTCGGTGCAAATTCGTCAGCTGCTTCATTTGATTTCTCAGGAGGGGAGGGTGCTCGGGCTCTTGAAACTGCGCCCAGAATAACCTATGCTTGGCATCACCTCATGAGACGCAAAGTGCTTGGCCGCATCCACCACACTCCTCAAAAGATCCGCAAATGCGCCCAAGGAACGCCACACTTGTGTGAGCAAAGCAAACTTGTGACCGCCAGACACTCTGAAGTAAGTATGGCTTACCATCTGCAATTAGCTTCACTTGGCGGAGCTCTTCTTGGGCGCCTCGCCTTTTCGACCTCGCCTCTGGATCTCCTGCTTTATCTTGGATAGCTTGGTGGCTTGACCCTTATTTTTCTGCTCAAGGTTCTCACATTTAGTGACGGCATCCTTGAGCTCCTTCTGCACTTCGGCAACTCTGGCCTCATGCTTGTCACTGACGGTCTTCACCGTCGACAGCTCGGCGGTCGCTCGATTGTCCTCCACTTCTGTTCGGCAGCCTCCTGCTTGGCCTTGTTTAGTTCGTCCTTGAGGTTCTTGACCTCTGCGGTGACAACTTCAGTCATAATCAAGCAATTCTTGCTTAGGGATAACCCCCGAATACCTTGAATGATAAGGAAATCCAAAATACTCTGTCTCGACCAGACTAACCTTGCGCTTCGTCGAACCGCTTTTTGACACGGTCGAGCTCCTCATCAGAGCTCTCGAGCTTCCGATTCATTTCTCAAGCTCCGTAGCATTGGCAACCGCCGCCGAAGACGAGGCCTACAAAAAATGCTTATATCATTTAGATTCCTGATTCAATGATTTTCGATTCACCGCTAGGTTTTTTCAATCCTGATGAATTCTCGGGGGCTACGTCTAAACTATGAGTATCACATTCATTCTCTGACTATTCGAACCCCGTTTGAGTTTTGTCAAACTCAACCAGGCCTCGAGGTCTGCTACATATACGAGGATTGCATAACCTTACTTAAAGAATTCGCTTTATGGAAAGAATATGTCGGTGCAACAAACCCTGGGTCTGTTGCCCAGACTATGCACGGGCACGGGAACAAGACCACAACACCAAGATCAGATTGGAGCACGAGGGACCAGTCCTTTGTAGGATCCAAGTACAAATTAGGAAGACCATGACTAGTCAGAGAAGCAAGACGTTGCTAAGGGAAAATCCTCCCTTGCCGGGTAGGCGAGCCTGACAAGGACGAGGTTTCCCCCGGAAGAAGGCCTTCGGGTCTTCCCGGCAGGCCTACCGGGGCTTACGGAGGCAGAACCAGCCCACCGCATCACCGCACCACCTCATCACGACCCAAGTCGTCAATCAGTGCGGTGTCAAGCTCCAAGATGACTAAGTGGCTATTATTCACCACATGGCAACCACTTTCTATAGAAAATGCCTCCAAGCGACACCCGTCCTGTGAAGTGTCGAGCGAGCAGGTGCGAAGCTGGCACAATAGCCCGGCAGGGCCTGCCAGGCAAGCTACGATGTGACGTTGAGCGGTGCATTTAATGTGCTCTGTTAGCCTGCAGAGTTAGGTATGTGATACGTCCATTTGGCATCATGCTTTTATATCGATAATTATTGCATTATGGGTTGTTATTACACATTATGTCACAATACTTATGCATATTCTCTCTTATTTTACAAGGTTTACATGAAGAGGGAGAATGCTAGCAGCTGGAATTCTGGGCTGGAAAAGGAGCAAATAGTAGAGACCTATTGTACACAACTATAAAAGTCCTGAAACTTCCCGGGAGCATGTTTTGGGATATATAAAAAATACTGGTGAAAGAATTTACCAGAGGGGGCCCACACCCTGGCCACGAGGGTGGGGGTGCGCCCTACCCCCCTAGGCGCGACCACCTGTCTCGTGGCCCCCCTATAAGATCTCCGGTACCCATTTTCTGATATATGAAGTCTTTCGTCCGAGAAAATATCATAAGCAAGCTTATGGTATGAAACTCCGCTGCCACAAGGCGGAACCAATATAGGGCTCCGGTGGAGCTGTTCTGCCGGGGAAACATCCCTTTGGGAGGGGGAAATCATCACCATCGATCCTCTCATCGGGAGGGGGTCAATATCCATCAACATCTTCACCAGCACCATCTCATCTCCAACCCTAGTACATCTCTTGTATCCAATCTTTGTGTCAAAACCTCAGATTGGTACATGTGGGTTGCTAGTAGTGTTGATTACTCCTTGTAGTTGATCCTAGTTGGTTTACTTGGTGGAAGATCATATGTTCAGATCCTTTATGCATATTAATACCCCTCTGATTATGAACATGAATATGATTTATGACTAGTTATGTTTGTTCCTGAGGACATGGGAGAAGTCTTGCTATAAGTAGTCATGTGAATTTGGTATTCGTTCGATATTTTGATGAGATGTATGTAACTTTCCTCTAGTGGTGTCATATGAACGTCGGCTACATGACACTTCACCATTGTTTGGGCCTAGGGGAGGGTCTTGGGAAGTAATAAGTAGATGATGGGTTGCTAGAGTGACAAAAGCTTAAACCCTAGTTTACGAGTTGCTTCGTAAGGGGCTGATTTGGATCCATATGTTTCATGCTATAGTTAGGTTTACCTTAATACTTATTTTATAGTTGCGGTTCATAAGGGCAGTACCCAAGCACCGGTTCACCCACATATCAAATTATCAAAGTACCGAACGCGAATCATATGAACGTGATGAAAACTAGATTCATGATAATTCCCATGTGTCCTCGGGAGCGCTTTCCTTTATATAAGAGTTTGTTCAGGCTTGTCCTTTGCTACAAAAAGGATTGGGCCATCTTGCTGCACCTTATTTACTTTTATTACTTGCTACCCGTTACAAATTACCTTGTCACAAAACTATCTATTGCCGATAATTTCAGTGCTTGCAGAGAATACCTTACTAAAAACTGCCTATCATTTCCATCTGCTCCTCGTTGGGTTCGACACTCTTACTTATCGAAAGGACTATGATAGATCCCCTATACTTGTGGGTCATCAGTATGATAGCACTATTTGCTATCTAATTAGTGCATAATGACTGATTTGGCACTTTGGTGACCCCTTTATCTATAAAAGGAGGCCCAATTCAACCGTACAAAGGTGTTGCACCCACAATGCGGCTATATCTCCCACGTGCCAGGGCACGACTTAGAGGCATAGCCGAGGTTTGTCGCAAGAGGGGTAATCTTCACACAATCCAATGTGCTGAATAGAAAGGGATAAAGAGTTGGCTTACAATCGCCAGTTCACACAATACATCAATAATTAATACAATATCCAAAGAACAATCAAAGGTCCGTCTACGGAACCAAAATAAAGGAAGACAACCCCAAATGCTAGATCCCCGATCGTCCCAACTAGGCTCCACTAATGATCATTCGGAAAAGACTATTTGGAAGTATCTGTGAGTCACGAGGACTCAGCAATCTCACAACCGCGAGATCAAGACTATTTAAGCTTATGGGTAAGAAAGGGTAATGAGGTGGAGCTGTAGCAAGCACTAAGCAATATGGTGGCTACCATGCGCAAATGAGAGCGAGAAGAGAAGCAACGCAATGGTCAAGAAGCTAGAAGTGATCAAGAAGTGATCTTGAAAACTACTTACGTTCAAGCATAACATAAGACCGTGTTCTCTTCCCAGACTTCGCCGAAAAGAGACCATCACGGCTAGTTAAGTGTCAAGTTCTCTACAACCAGATATTAAAAAATTCCCATCTGCCACATAACCGCGGGCACAACTCTCCAAAGTTTATACCCTGCAGGGGTGTCCCAACTTAGCCCATCACAAGCTCTCACGGTCAACGAAGGATATTCCTTCTCCTAGGAAGACCCGATCAGTCTCGGAATCCTGGT
This sequence comes from Triticum dicoccoides, assembly GCF_002162155.2. Taxonomy (NCBI): domain Eukaryota; kingdom Viridiplantae; phylum Streptophyta; class Magnoliopsida; order Poales; family Poaceae; genus Triticum; species Triticum dicoccoides. Next base: position 338,368,533 of record NC_041392.1, read on the forward strand.
TACAATACATTTCGACAATGGTCAAACAAGACGAGCAAAGCTACCTGATGTGCCGACAAATCCTGATAGGAGTCGCACATATCTCATTCTCAGGGCACACCGGATGGGCCATACGTCGGGTTGGCACAGACCCTGGTTTCCCAGGGGGCGCCGGACATCGCCCAGTTTGGACCAACACTCAGAGGAGCACTGGCCCGGGGGTTTAAAATAAAGATGACCCTTGAGTCTGCGGAACCCAAGGGAAAAAGGCTTAGGTGGAAAATGTTAAAACCAAGGTTGGGCCTTGCTGGAGGAGTTTTATTCGAGGCGAACTGTCAAAGGGTTCCCATAAAACCCAACCGCGCAAGGAATGCAAAATCAAGGAACATAACACCGGTATGACGGAAACTAGGGCGGCAAGAGTGGAACAAAACACCAGGCATAAGGCCAATCCTTCCACCCTTTACCAAGTATATAGATGCATGATATCCCAACATATCCATGTTCCAACATGGAACAAACTTCAACTTCACCTGCAACTAGCAACGCTATAAGAGGGGCCGAGCAAAAGCAGTAACATAGCCAAACAATGGTTTGCTAGGAAAGGTGGGTTGGAGGCTTGACATGGCAATATGGGAGGCATGATAAGCAAGTGGTAGGTAGTGCGACATAGCTATAGAGCGAACAACTAGCAAGCAAAGATAGAAGTGATTTCGAGGGTATGGTCATCTTGCCTGCAAAGTTCTTAGTGTCGTCGAAAGCTTGATCCTCAAAAGCGTACTCAATATATTCCTTGGTCACGTACTCATCTCCCGGCTCTACGCCAATAAAGAACACAAGCAATGGAACAACAATCAATCACTGTGCAATGCAAAAACAACATGATGCAATACATGGCATGATATGCAAGATATGATATGCAGTGCATATGTGTGCTCCGGAAGGGAAAGAAAGATCAAGGCATCAACTTGGCAACCCAAGTATGCCGCTGGAAAGATGAGATTGTTTCAGTTGAAATTGATATAAAGATCACCGGAAATGGATGCACGGTTTGCAAACGGCAAGCATCACAAGAATGACACAAAACTACAAATAACAACACGATGCTACTTAGAATGCAACAAGAAACTAAGCTACTTCACTCCAACATAACAACAAAGAATATGTCAGTGATGTACGAGAGATACTTGAGAAAACATGAACAGTCAGCTACGGCTAAAACACACTAGAACAGGTTCAAACAAGCATGGAAAAAGTGCAAAAGATATCAGCTTCACAGACTTAGAGAAAATACTAACATGTCAAAAACAACATTAGGAAGCACTGTTTAGAGCAAGCAAACAACATGCTACAGGAACCTATAATAGCAAACCAAGGCATAGCATGATTCCACTAAGAGCATAGATCGAAAGTCCCTTGCTGATCATGAGCCAAAAACGCATAGAAGATATGATGGCACCCATGCAAACATAGCAAGTTTTATTAACAGTTTCAGACTTACCAGAAAAACATAGCATGTCATAAACAGATTCATGATAGCAACTTAGAGAGATCATGCCACTCACCACAAAGCATTTCATGACAATATAAGCATACCAATCACAAGATTACATGTTTATGAAGCTAACCATGGCAATATAAAGTTTATAGGATGCATGTATCACTAGCAACAACCATGGCAATATTGATTAACATGTTAGCATTCTGCCTGGAACATTTTATAGCAAAAGTAGAGCAAGCAAAAGACATGCTAGACAACTACATAATTGCAAACAGGGGCATGGATGGATAGAGTATAACCACGTATTCAAAACATCATTACTAAAGTATCTCAAAATAAGCACGGATCTCACTGTAGCAGCAAGTTTACATGGCATCAAAATAACAGCAGGAAAAGACTTTGCAAAATCCTAGGTCCCTGAAAACAGCAACATTGTGAAGACTAGTTTGCATGCTTGTGATAGTCACCACATATATCACAAAAATACAAGACAAGCACCTCTGTAAAGATGGCATGAAGTAGTTCAAAACACATGTAGACCTCAAGCTCATACGATGCACACATCAAATGCAAAAAAATAAAAAAAACCTCATGATCTAATAAGTACCAGCAGTTAACATTTTATAGCACTCTTGCATCAATGAAAAAGGCATCATAATGGGCAGTATTACGCATGGAAATGCTACTGGCATGAAGAGCTCAACGAGACGAACAATTAGAAATATCATATGCAATATTTGGAGCCACGATCAGAACATGGCATAAAAATAACAAGGGAACCGGGGACTTGGTGGAAATCACCTCGCGGACTAGGATTGACCACGGCATGGATTCCGAGGCGGCGGCAGATCTGGCTGGATCCTCGTCGGAGAAGAGGGAGACGGTGGCTGGAGCATGGAGAGGGAGGTGCTCCGGCGAGGGGGGGGCACCGGATCTCGCCGGAGGAGGCCGGTGGAGGGCGGCGGTGCACTGGGCGGCGAGGCGGCGCTGGTGCGCTCCGACGATGGCGGGCGGAGCAGAGAAGTGGCAGAGGCAGGCGGCGTGCGCGGTAGACGGCGGCGGACACAGGCGCCAGGTGGCGGGGACGGACGGGCGGCGCTCGCGCGCACGGGAGGAGGCGCGGGCCTGGAGCGGCGGGGTAGCGGGCCGGCCGCGGGCTGTGCAGGCCGCGACGGCGGCGGGTGGCGGCGTGCGATACGCCGAGGGGACGGCAGCGGACGTGTCCGGCACCGGGCGGACGTGTCCAGCGCACGGAGGAAGGGGAAGACTAGGCTTTCGCCCGAATTTTCGGAGGAGGCCTTTGCGGTTACCCGGTTAACCGTTGGAGCATCAAACGGCCTCCAAATAGAATAGAATTTGACAGGCGGTCTACCACTGGTGTTCCAAGACCACTTGACAAATCTCGGTCCATTATGAGAACATTTAGCACCCGCTCATAAAAAGAGACAAGAGGGGTGCGACGGTCTACGTGGGAGTGTCGGGTTGCGAAACGGACATCGGGGAAAATGCTCAGATGTATGAGACGAACACGAATGCAAATGTGATGCACATGATATGAAATGCATGACATGAACAAAATGCAAAACGAAGACAAAAACCCAACCACGAAGGGAATCTCATAACTTAAAGCCGAAAATGGCAAGAGTTGGAGTTACAAATATGGCAAGTTACATCCGGGGTGTTACAACACTCCACCACTACGAGAGGATCTTGTCCGGAGATCTAGGACTGAAAGAACTCTGGATATTCGGAACGGAGGTGGTCCTCGCGCTCCCAGGTGGCTTCTCGGTCAGAATGGTGTGACCACTTCACTTTCAGGAATTTGATAGACTTGTTGCGAGTCTTGCGCTCGGTTTCTTCAAGAATAGCAACGGGACTCTCATGATAAGACATATCTTCTTGGAGATCAATCTCTTCGAAGTTGATGGTGTGCTCATGAGTCTTGAAGCACTTGTGAAGCTGTGACACGTGAAACACATCGTGCACATTTGCGAAGTTGGATGGAAGCTCAAGTTGATAGGCAAGGTCGCCTCTTTTGCCAATGATCTTGAAAGGACCCACGTATCTAGGGGCAAGCTTCCCTTTGATACCGAAGCGACGAGTGCCTTTCATTGGAGAGGCGCGGAGGTAGACTTGGTCTTCGATCTCGAAAGCCAAGTCACGGTGCTTGCTATCATAGTAAGTCCTCCGGCGCGATTGCGCGGCTTTGAGATTTTCACGGATGACTTTGCACATTTTTCAGCCTCTGTGATTACGTCATTGCCAATAAGTTGGTGTTCACCAGTCTCTGACCAATTAAGAGCAGTACGGGACTTTCTGCCATAGAGAATCTCGAATGGGGCCTTGCCCGAACTCGCTTGGAAGGTGTTGTTGTAGGAGAACTCTACATACGGAAGACAATCTTCCCACTTCATACCGAAAGAAATGACACAAGCCCTGAGCATATCTTCAAGGATTTGATTGACTCGCTCGACTTGGCCACTAGTTTGAGGATGGAAAGTTGTGCTGAAGCGAATGTTGGTGCCCATGGCCTTCTGGAAGGAGTCCCAGAACTTGGAGGTGAAAATGCTTCAACGATCTAAAGATATTAGTTGCGTAATGCCGTGCAAGGAGACAATCCTGGAGGTGTATAGCTCTGCCAGCTGAGCTGCTGTGATAGATTCTTTGATTGGAAGGAAATGAGCCACTTTCGTAAGCTTGTCGATGACCACGAAGATAGCATCAATATGGTCAAACTTCTATTCTGGAATAGCAAGAGGTTGGAGGAGACCAGTTGGCCATTGGTGTTCTGCTTCCACCGTTCTGCAGCCATCACATTCATTCACGAATTGAGCAATTTCTCGCTTCATTTGAGTCCACCAATACGACTGCTTGAGGTCATGGTACATCTTCGTACTTCGAGGATGAATGGATAGAAGGGAATTGTGCGCCTCGTTCATAATGACTTTCCTTAGATCACCTTTAGGAACCACAATCCGGTCCTCACAGAATAGAGTGTCTTTGTCATCAATGCGATAGCACTTATATTTGGGTTGGCTCTTGGCAATCCCATGTTTCACCTTCTTCACCATGGAATCCAGGAGTTGTGCCTCATGAATTTAATCTTCTAAAGTAGGAGAGACTTGGAGGTTGGCAAGAAAGCCTTGAGGAACAACTTGGAGATTCAATTTGCGGAAAGCTTCACAAAGGTCCGGTTGGAAGGGCTTGAGAATTAAGCTGTTGCAGTAAGCCTTCCTGCTCAAAGCATCTGCAATGACATTGGCGTTGCCTAGAGTACATTCAATACTCGGATTGTATTCTTGAATCATTTCGACCCAACGAGTCTGCCTGAGGTTGAGGTTGGGTTGAGTGAAGATGTACTTGAGGCTCTTATGACGTAACAGCCCCAAAATTGGGTTATCAATTTTTGTGCTGTTATTTTCTCCTGACACTCATTTTCAAATTTTTCTCCTGAGTTTGTTGGGTGACTCTGAGAAATTTTGTCATTTTCAACCTTTCAAAATCTTGCTCATGTCTTTTTCAGTGGGCAAGACCTCATTTGGATCATCCCAAACCCTTTCAAACCCTAATTCCAAATCGTTGGAATTTGGATATGCCCTTTGTGCTTACAAAGGATCCATCATTTTCCTTGATCTGTTGATCCTCCAGATTGTTCCAAGAGATCCTCCTAACTTTCTGAACCTTGGATATGCAAAAATATTGCTAAGTCCAATGCAATATTTTTGAATTATGATTTATTCCTTTTCTTGCCTTTCTGAGGAATAAAATCCAAAGGCATAGCTAGCCATCTCCTAAATTCATGAGAATTGGTGGAGTTGATACTTATGCCTAATCCAAGCTCTGGCAAGTATATTGGCCATAACTAAATAAGGAAAATTGCCTTTTCCTATTTAATGCCAATATTGCATTTCTGCCATTTTCCAAAGGAACTATTATTTCTATAGAAGGGAAAATTCCCACATAAATTGTGGAGCTTGTCCTTGCTATATATTAACTAGTTCCATCCTAATCTCATGTTCTCAGTTCAAAATTTTGGCACATGATCCAATGCAAGTTTCTGCCTTCTCTGAAATTTTTCAAAGGAAGTACTTTATTCCTAACTCCAATTGAGCTATAATTTGTCAGGGTGATTAACAATGACAAATCCCCTCTGGATACCAAAAATAAGCTCAATCCATCTATCCAATCTGCCTTGGCAATTTTTCAAGTTTCTGTTCAAATTTTCTTGTCTGTGAAGGAAGTACCCTCATGGATGATCAAAATGAGCTGAAACTTTTCCATCAGTCCCTAATGGTCATATTATCACACTTATCCAAGATTCATCTCATTCCATTGAACTATGTGAGCATAGGAGCAATTCTTTGTTTCTGTCCACATTTTCAGTTTGTGAAGCAAGTGTATCTTATCTTGCTCCATTATGGCGGATAATTTTCCCAGGACTTCTCCTATCTATATGACCTATCTCCACAAGATTTGGAATCATTTCATATGGCCAATTGCCCTGAGGATTTTTCTGAAGTTTTGGGACAGAAATGATAGCTGTGAAGGAAGTACCATTTTGATGAGTCCATTTGGTATGAACTTTTTACAGAATCATGGTATGTTGAAATCAACAGGCTTTGCCAAGATTTAGCCTAATCCATCACTCCTAGTGAGTGCTTCATCATGACTCACTTTCTGGGTCAGTTTTGGTGGTTGTACAGCAACTATGGTAAATAGTTGTCCATTTTACCTCAAAACTCCCAGGACCGTAGTTCTTTCTACCCCAAGCCTCCCAGACATCAAGTTTACCATTTACCCTCTCTGGTTTACTCTCTAGAGTGTGGTAAAATTTGCAGCAGTAAACTTCAGGAGCCTGATTTAATCATCTCCATTTGTCTTTGCCCGATATTTCACCATGGTAATACTCCACGCTGGAAGGACTAAGCGGTAGACATGGACTTACAGCAGTAAAAACCCCAGAGCGCGCCATGCCAGTGGTGACCACGAGTCTAACCAGCCAAAACGGTGGTTTAGCCACTATTGTCTTCGGCATCGCTGCCCCGACCGTCTCTGGCCTCCCCATTAATGTCCAACAGCTCCCCCTCGTCGTTGTCTTCCCTCTGGACTGCTGCCCCCTGTTGTTTTCTTCTCTGGCGAGCCGTGCCAAGGACCGGAATAGTTTGCCCCTGTGTATCGTCGTCTTCCTCCCCGGTGTCTTCTTCCTCCGTTCGTCCGCACGCCTTCCTCGTCTCCGTGACTCTCTGGCACTCGTCTTGATCCTCCTCGTCGCCTTCCCGCTGTTCCCCGTGAGCTTTGGCCGCGCCTACCGACGTTGTGCCCTCGCTGGTGCGTGGACACGTCGCCCGCCGCGTGCCACCTCCTCCCCTCTTTGCCCTGGCTATATATAGTCCGCCCTCGAGCCTCTGGAGATCATTTGCAACCCTCCCCAACCTCTCGCAGCTCTCCCCCTCGCCTCGGAGCCTTTCTGGCCTCCTCCCCATCGCCATGGCCGCCGCCTCGGCCTGCTCAAATTCGAGCAATGGCGGGCGCACCTCTCCCTCTCTCCTCCACCAGAAGCCTCCCCGGAGCCCGTAGACCGCCCCATTCCCCCCCTCGCCGCCGGAGTGCCCTGTGGCCGCGGCCCTAGAGCCACTGTCACCGCTGCGGAGCTCTTTGTCGCCCTGCTCACCGTGGCCAGACCCCTCCCTGGTGCTCTCTTCGTTGCGGGATGGACGCGACACCTCCTCCCGAGCCCACCGATGGTCCCAGCTCCACCGGGGACGGCTGGTCACTACAAAAAAAAGACACATTCGTGACATTTGGGCCGAACGAATTTTTTTCTGTCATACATATGACACTTCTATGACGATAATTGTGACAAAACCTAGTATCATCATAGATGTGGTGGGCTCCTACTTCTATGACAAAGAATCATGACAGAAAATGGGATTTCCGTCCTGGGCGGGCCGGAGACGCAGCTGCATGACATTCTTTGGGCCATCCATGACGGAAAAAACCATGGTAGAAGCGAGGGGGAGGAAAATTTCGGGGAGTTCCCGGTTATGGTGGGAGGTCGGGGGCCGAGCAATGCGCGTTTCTCTCGTACACGTATGCGCGTGTGTGCGAGGCGTTGGCTCTAACTGAACCCGTGCGAGGCATTGGGCTCTAACTGAACCCGAGTGATTGCACTGCGGGCTACGTGTTACTGAACCCGAGTGATCGATCGATGGCTGTTAACTGAACCCGATCGAGCGTTTCCTTCGATGGGATGAACAGTGAGCGTTGCGGGGGGGAGGGGGGGTTGGATGAATAGTGAGCGGTGGCGTTGCCTCTGGATGAACAGGACCCCGTGGTGTGGTGGAGAGCTGGATAAATAGTAGACGGTGGAGCGGTGCCCGTGGAGGGGTGGATGAACAGGACCCCGTGGTGTTGAGGGCTGGATGAACTATAGACGGTGGAGGGGTGGTTGAACAGGACCCCGTGGTGTGGAGGGCTGGATGAACAGTAGACGGTGGAGGGGTGCCCGTGGAGGGCTGTTTGAACAGGAGCCCGTGGAGGCTGGATGAACAGGAGCCCGTGGAGGCTGGAGGAGGTCGACGGTGGAGATGAACAGTATCCCGTGGAGTCCCATTTTGCGCTACGGCACACCCCTCCCAATGAAGAGGACCCCCGTTTCAACCGTAGCGCTCCAACACAAGTCTGTTTCATCCGTTTTGCGGTACGCCACACCCCTCCCGATCAATAGGACTCCTGTTTCGACCGTAGGAGGTCCGTTTCCTCTGTTTTGCGGTATGCCAGACCCCTCCCAATGAACAGGATCCCGTTTCGAACGTGGCCGGTCGAACACAAGGCCATTTCCTCCGTTCTGCGGTACGCCAGGCCTTGTTTCCATCGCTTGTTCCGTCCAAGCCCTCCCGATGAACACGACACATTCCGTTGCCTCCCCATGAACACGATGCATTCCATTGCCTCCCCATGAACACGACGCATTCCGTTGCCTCCCCATGAACACGACGATGACGTTGTTTCTCCATTCTGACCCAGCCATGTACACGAGCCATGGCCGTACGTATGCGCGAGTAGGCGTTTGAGACCCCACCCGTATGTACACATACGTGGCCGTATTTTCTTTCTTGCACCCTGGCCATTGTACGTACGTGTAAATGCTACGTGCGTGCCTATACTACGTCATGTGCGCGCCTCTACTACGATACGTGCACGCCTCTACATCGACCAGTATGTACGTACATGTTCGTGACCAGAATGACAACGCTACGTACGCTTCGACCAGGTGGGTCCCGACTGTCAGGCACTTCCTTCCCTGCGAAGATGTAGCTGGTCGGTCCCAGCAGTTAGGGGGCGAATCGTTTTTCTGCCCGGATGCACTTCCTTGCGTGCGAAGATGTAGCTGGTGGGTCCCAGCAGTCAGGGGGAAATTTTTTTTTTCCGAAATACAGTGGCCCGTCCGGTGGGTCCCAGTTGTCAGGTGGAGGAATCATTATTTTCCGCGTAATAAGGAGGCACTTCCTTGCTGCGGCTGTGGACCCAGCTGTCAGCCTCTCCACGTACAATCCACGTCCGATGGAAGTCGTTCCTTGACCACGTTGACCACGCCGCGCCAAGAGCACCAGGGCGATGGACGACGGCAATGCCTAGGAAGGGGATGACACGGAGGCAGGGAAGACTCGGCAGTTGTTTCCCAAGCGGAGGGGAGTACGACTGTACGAGGGTTTACTGGTTCGTCTGCCGTCGCTGGAGAATAACAGCAGGTGTGGGTGAGTAGAGGGATGGCTAGGCCAGCGATGGGAGTATGGTCGGGCAGTGAGGCCTGCGCGGCAGCATAGCCGGCCACGAGGAGGAGGGAGCAGGCAGTCCCACTAGCGCTTTTTTGAGCGGCTGGAGCAGGAAGAGCAGAGATTGAAGAAGCACGACGGCCGTTGGATGGACATCCAATAGTCAGTCCTTGTGCGTCAACCTTTTTTTTAGGAAAGCCTCAAATCTGTGGAAAACAACATACAACCCATCTGCCATTATTTCTAATAATTTACAGCCCATTTGCTAATTCCTAAGGTTTGTATGGAGCCCATATTCTTTTTGTTAGTGTTACAGCCCATATTGTGGCAACGGTTAAAAAATTATACGAAATTTTGCATATTTCGGTGTGGTCCGAACTGTTTTTAATCCCGAAATTTCGACACACATTCAAACTAATTTTAAAAATAAATGTATATCAATATAAAATCCAACAAATTCTCCACGCATAAAAATTTATGTAATTTAAAATCTTGAAATGAAAAAAAATGATATTTGAAACTAATTGCCAGTTTGATGTGTTTTAAAAATGTACAACCCATTTCTCATTACTGATGGGCCATTTTCTCGGCCAGCCGAATTAAAGCTCTCCTCGTCTTGAAAGATTTGCAGCCCAACAGGCCTGACAAAGCGACTTACTTGGCAAATCACAAAAAAATTGCGCTGTGGCCGTGGACCCAGCTGTCAGCCTCTCCACGTACAGTACTCTTCGCGACATGTCAGCGGGGGGCATGTCAGCGGGGGCACTTTATTTCATGAAATACAGAGGCCCTTCCGGTGGGTTCCAGATGTCAGGTGGAGGAATCATTATTTTGCGCGTAATAAGGAGGCATTTCCTTGTGTGCGGCCGTGGACCCAGCTGTCAGCCTCTCCATGCACAATCTACTTCCAATGGTGTCGTTCGTTGACCACGTTGACCACGCCGCGCCGAGCGCATCCAAGGTGGTGGACGACGGCGAGGCCCCGGACAGCAACGAGCCGGAGATGGGAAGGCGCAGGAGTAGAGTCGCAGATAGAGAGGTGTACGAGGGTTAACTGGTTCTAGTGCGGTGTGGTTTGGCTGTCGGTAGAGAAGAACAAGAGGTGTGGCGGGGTGGAGGGATGGCCTGGCCGACGGTGGAGTAGCGCTTCATAGCGAAGCATGCTAAGCAGAGCTGCTAGCAGCAGGAGGCGGGAGGTGGTCCCGGTGGCGCTGGAGGAAGAAGATGAGAGATTGAAGATGGATGCCGGTCGTTGGATGTAAATCCAACGGCTAACATGGCAGAATCATTTGTTGACTAAATTGACAACGACTTGCATTGGATTCGACCTATTGGCCCGCATTTCAGCCTCCAAAAATGTGGCACGTATTCAACCCATTTTTCAGAATTTACATTCTTTTTTTTGTGCGGTAGAATTTACAGTCAATTTGATCTTTTTTTTGAATTACAGCCATTAGCTAGGCTGGGTGAACAAATAATGTAGCGTCCATGCGGCCCGTTTATTTTATTTCCTAAAAAATTACAAGCCATTTTCACTTTCTCGAAATACACGATTTTGCTGGGCTGATTCTAATTATAATGTTGGGTTGGGCCAGCAATGTTATCAAAAAATAAAAAGGGGCTGAGCATTTTGTTATAAATATATTTAAATAATAAGTGATATTATTACATTCGTCCTTAAATCTTACCAAGCTTTTGTACACAATCACTAGGATTTTCGTGCCAAAACAATCCAGGATTTTATTTGTTAAGAAATTATTTTTATAAGTTAATAAGATGTGGGATATTGTTTTCTTACATATGTAAGTATCTGTTAAATATATGATGACAATAAAAATAATATATAATAACATATAAAATATTTTTTTAGACAAACAGGGAGCATCTCCCCGGTTCCATTGCTGAGAACGATACCACAACATATTCTGATATAGCAGTTCGAAAGCAAAGGTAGAAAAGCTACAAACTAGGGGGGTGGATGAACAAGTTCTCTGAATAACACAAATCACCCGAGCGGTGCCAAAGGCAGAGCAGATAGAGCACTCAAATGACACAAGGAGGGTCCAGCAAAGCCTTCATGGTCGTCAGCCGAGGAGCCGTGTCAGCCTGCCGCGACCAGTAAGCAATCGGAGACACCGGGTGGAAGGCGTAGCATGGTGGATGTCCCTCTTTTTCGGCGCCAGGTGCCCATCATCTTCTTCAGAGATCTTGAGACGAGCCCACGGGTCCAGCCCCAGAGCAGGTCGAGCCTTGTTCAGCCACAAGTGATCGGCAACGGTTTCTGGAGGGATCTTGTTAGGGTTTCCACGAAGCTCATCAACTTGTCCTTGTACGATCCAGAGGAGAGAATCGCCCAGTTCCTCACCATGTTCCTGATCAACCTCAAGACCTATGGAATGGAAATCCAGGAGGTGTTACTAAAAATCATAGCATTTCTATATTTCTAGAGGCACTAAAGGACAGCTGAGCTAACAATGTTTAAAACTGAGCACTTTTTGGTAGCAATCCAGAATCTAGCGACAGATTCGAAGGATGAGCCAATCTGACTAGAGAAATATTCCTCAATGTGGGACCAGAGATGTTTAGCAACTATACATTCAAAAAATAGGTGAGAACAAGACTCTTGTTCCAAGCAGTAAACACAATCAAGGGGTTTGATGATGTGTCTCTTCCTAAGGTTATCCCTAGTCATCCATTTTTTTTGGAGAGAAGCTAGAGAAGTACATGAAATTTAGGGGGGAACTCTCAATTTCCAGACAGCAGGGATAAACACGGGTTGAACCCCTCTAAAGTTGATAACATGATAAAGGGAGCTGGAGTACTACTTCCCCTTATTGTCCAGCTGCCAAATCAGGGCATCCGGCTCGGCAGTAAAGCTAATGCTTTTGGCAATTTCCTCCAACTGGAACCATTGTTCCATGAGACTATCACTAAAGTTCCTTCTAAAAGAGAGTTTTAGGCATTGACCGTCCCAAACTTCATTGACACTTTTGTTAAGCTCACTGCGAACAGAGTAAATAGGCCAAAATTGGACTACTAGGGGGATGTGCCAAACCAAGTACCTTCCCAGAACCTGGTTCTGCTCCCATCCCCTATGTTCCATCTGTAGCCAAATTTCACAGCATGCATAATAGATTTTAATCCTTTCCAGAATCTAGAGGTCTTAGGGTAGGAGGAAGGGACAAAAATATTAGGTTTATGTCCTAGGTATTTATGGGCAATAAGAAGCTTTCAGGGTTTCAGGTCTTCCTCATAGAATCTTTTAATCCAAGACCCTAGAAGACAGATGTTAATTTCTTGGAGGTTAGGTATGCCTAGGACTCCAAAATCTTTTTTCATAGAGACTAGGGCCCAATTAGCAAGGTGTAGCTTCCTTTTTCCCTCAAAATCATTCCACAAGCAATGAGACATCTGAGAATTGATGAGGTTCACTGCCCATTTAGGGAACTTGAAGAAGGAGAGGAGATACACTGGAATGCTAGCCAAACAATCTTGTATGAGTATCAATCTACCTCTGTAAGAGAGAAGTTTGCCCCTCCACCCAGCAATCCTTTTAATGATTTTATCCAGAAGGGCTTGGATATCCTCTCTCCTCAGTTTATCATAGTGGAGAGGGATACCTAGGTACTTAATGGGGAAGTTACCTTTATTACAGACTAGAATAGAGAGGAAGTCAGCTAACTCCTGATCATCCATGTTGATAGGGATGAGTTCACTTTTAGAGTAGTTGATTCTCATGCCTGAGACTTGTTCAAACCAGGTTAGAACAGTTTTAAGATTGCTAGCATGTGTGGAGTCATTATCTAAGAAAAGGATGGTATCATCTGCATATTGAAGGCAGATGATGCCACCAGGGCAGACCTCAGGACAGAGCCCTGCAATCAGACTATGATCAGTAGCTTTGCTCAGCATTTTAGTAAGAACGTCCAATACTAAATTAAACAAAAGCGGGGAGATGGGGTCACCTTGCCTAAGGCCTTTACCAGCAAGGAAAAACTCACTTTCATAGTTATTTAAGTTGACCCCAACAGACCCCCCATGAGTAAGTTGCTGGATCCAACTTCCTCTATGAAAGGCTAAGAAAATATCTAAGAGATCATTTTTCACCAAGTCCCAAAAATGCTGGTAAAACAAGAAGGGAATCCCATCAGGACCAGGAGCCCCATCAGGATAAGAGCTAAAAATGGCTTCCTTCACCTTTGTCTTTGAAAAAGGGGCTTCTAGCAGCTCATTTTCAGCAGGAGAGACTTTTTTAGAAGCAGAGAAAAAATTGTTTTGTAGAGAGAACCCAGAAGGGTTTTCTTTCTTAAACAGGTCTTTGTAGAAGTCACTAGCCACTTTCAGCATCTCATCTACCTCAGTAGCAGGGCCATTAGGGCCATCAAGGGAGTGAATGAGGGTTTTCCTCCTCCTCTGGTTAGCTACTGCATGGAAGTAAGCAGTATTTCTATCACCCACCTTAATGTTCCTATCTCTAGACCTTTGTTTGGCTTTGATTTCTTCTTGAAGCCAAATTTTCTTGAGCTCTCCATGGACAAAGTTTAATCTATTAGTCTCGGCCTCAGAGAGGTCAGTGGTTTCTGCCTTAATATCTAGAGAATCAAACTCAAGGAGGAGAAGCCTTTTGTATCTTCTAAGATTAGCTTCCTCATTGGAGTTCCACCCTTTGGTAGTTCTTCTAAATCTCCTGCTTTTGATCTGCCAATTTTCTAGGGGGCAGCTGCTCCCAGTAGGCTCATTCCAGATTTTCTTGACTAGCTCAGTAAAATCTTCTCTAAGCAACCACCACTTTTCAAATTTAAAACTATTGCTCTTTGGAGTTTGGTTAAGACCAGAGTCCCAAAGCAAAGGAGTGTGATCACTACCACATCTGGGCAGAGCTCTACAACTAGAAAGGGGAAAGAAAACTATCTAATTCTGTGTCACAGAAAATTCTGTCAATGGTGGACATAATCCTGGAGCAGCACTTACAAATTATCTAGCAGAACTATGGGTTTTCGTTTTGACAGGGCAATTCTCAACTTTATGGGTAACCATTTTGTAGATAATACAACTCTTGGGCTTGTCACATTTATCCAAATGATGCCCTGGTTCCCCACAGTTGTAGCAGATCACCTCAGAGTATGCCATAAGGCCCGAAGCAGGGGCAGGATCAGTTTTCTGTATGTCCTATCTCTTCTTTTGCTGATTCTTGCCTTGAGATTTCCCAGTGATCTGAGAGTCAGAACCACCAGCAGATTGATCTTGGGCAATTACGGGAGCTTGCCCAGATTGTGCCCCCATTTGGGGCGGAGGTGGGCCGTACCACTGCCCAACCAGCGCTCCCCCCATTGTGATAGGGGAAATTCATCAGAGTTCCTGGTTCCTTCTCATCCTCCAGCCAGATGGTGTCTCTCGGGAAGAAGAAATACCACCAAACAGCGCAATTGAAGCAGATTGCAAGCCTACTTTCAATCTTCTGCAGGTTTGGGGGAGAGGTAAGGTAGGGGATCCACCTACTCCGGCTCCGGTGGCGTGCTGGTGGGCAGGAGTCCAGTCAAGCATTCCCATCTTGTAGCACGGCGTGGATCTCCTGAATTCACTTCTCCTTTCGCCCATCGAATGAACGCAATCGGCGGCTTACTGGGGCGGGGCATCCTGTGCTTCTCCGAGAAATCTTCTTCGAAGTAGATCCGCAGGGCTAGATTCAGCAGCTCCCAATCCACATGATCCTTGCACATCCGAGCATACCTGCGCGAGTAAGAGAACGGATTCGGTCCCTCCTCGACTTCCTCCCTCGCAGCTTCCTCCTCTGCTTCCCTCCATTTGCGCGTGCACTGGGTCCAAGAGAGAGCGTCATCGCGGATCCGCATCGTCCGCTCCCTCCATCTCCTCCCTCGAGTCTCCCGCAGCACCGCTGGCGCGACGGAGTCGAGCGGCTGGAGCATCTGCGGGAAGGCTTTGTAGACATGTGGGAGATGCATCTTGTACATCTGCCTGTCTTCCAGCCATTCCCCCATGGATATGGCCAGCGAGCGGACTTACTGAGGGGGGCAGGCGCGCCCGGAGTTAGGAGGCGGGGGGTGGCGGCGAGATCTATTTGCCAATTAATCCCTCCTTTTCGGTTTATAGGGCTCAATTCAATAATCTCACCAACCAAGGTAGATGATGAATGGTGGAATACTTTTTGTAGTTTGCAAAAGCACCTAATTAATGCACTTGTTTTCCTCAAAAAATTATGTTTATCAATGCATAAATTGCAATGCATGCATGCGTAAAGTACATGCATTGATCAATTTTCTCTTAATACTTGCATGCAATGATTTAATGCACCTTGGAATCTGAACATGTGATGGAAAACAACCAAATTGAGCCTTATAAAATGGAAAAACTAAAATTTTGAGATAAGCCCTATAAACCGAAAAGGAGGGGGTATGTGAACTAAACAGTCAACATATAAAATAATTTAAATATATATAATATAGTTAGAAGGGAAACATAATTTGGACCTGGCATTCCTATTCTTATATAGAAAAATAGAACAGACCTCTGCGTTTTCTTCAAAAAATACATAAATTGGGCTGCCAAAAATAAAACCTCAGATGGGAGGTCCATAGGACGGTCGATACATGACGGCCCTAAGAAAATACAAACAGGCCTATGGACCTCCCATCCGAGGTCGTGGGTTGCGCATGTTAAAATGAAAGACTAGACGGGGCAGCCCAAAACCACATCCAAAACTTGCCAATACTTCGTCCCTCGTTTTCTCTGTGTTTCGCACACTCGACATTGTGTGGGCATTTTGATTGTGCATCATATGAAGATGTGTTATGCATGAATGTTGATCAGCATGATGTTAACTGGCTGGTAGTTCCATTTTCGACCATGAATAAAACTTCCAACATGATGTTAACCATGTTTGAAAAGGCCGTGTTAATATAAATGCTCTGCCTATGAAAGTTGCAGTTTCTTATGTGAAACTGAACTTGCAGTTTCTTATCTGAAACTGAAACTTGCAGTTTTTTCTCTGAGAATCACATTGTCTACACTTTTATACTCCTATGAAACTACATTTTTTAAGTGCTAAAAATAGATCTCTAGAATTCATAAAATACTTTATATGATCAATACTGCAAATCTGAAATTCAAAAGACATTCATATCTGAAAGTACTCTCAAAATACACAACACAAAACACAATTCACAACCTGCAAATACTGACAACCCTAAGCTCCTCCTGACAATTCACAACCTGCCCGACTATTGGGCTGGGGGGGGGGGCAGCCCCCTCCTATTCCTCGGCGGCAGACAACCGCCCCGTGAGACGTTGTGAACGGCGAGGTAGACGATCGCGGGGAAGCGTTGTCGGGCCAACTGCTTTTCTCCTCTTGCAGTTGGGTTCGGTCGATGAAGACTCCACCGGCTCGCTCTGGCAGGACACCCTCACAAACGGCACCCTATAGATGTTCAATCCTTCAATCTCTGGTGGATGCTCCAACTGGGATCGATACTCCCACCACCGCTCCCTCACGATCGGATTCGGTTAATCTGTTTGCTCCATGGCCCAGAGGAGCAGCTCTATGTACTCCGGCGCGACTCCCTCCGGGAGTATCGCCGCCTTTTCGCTCTGTTGCAGATATTTGGCCATGGATGCCGCCGTCGCCGCTAGTTGGTCCTTGTTGTCAAACCAAGACTATATCTCCAACATCCTAGCTAGCTTCATAGGGTCGCCGTCTGCGATCCTCATGTATCGGTTGTACTCCTCCATCGATCTACTTCTCCACAGCACCTTCACTCGCCGGCGGTGGTTTTTGAATGGAAGAGGAGAGGAGCAGCGCTGGTTTTGGATTAGAATGGGAGAGGAGCGATGCTGGTTTTGGACTGGAACAAGAGAGGAGGGGTGGTGGTTTTGAAATGGAAGAGGAGAGGAGCGGCGCTGCATTTAGATTGGAACAGGAGAGGAGCGGCGGTGGTTTAAGAGGAGAAGAGCGAAAGATCGGCGCTGGTCTTGGAAGTATCTTTTTGTTGTTTCGCGTATTTTGGGTCAAAGTTTGACCATGTACTATATTTGACAAGCAAAATGTGAATGCATGTCACCAAAAATTGTATCGTTTGGTTTGTATCTGAATGTAATTTCAAATTATACTCCCTCCATTTTTGTATACAAGGCCACAAACTCATATTACAGGTACCAAGGTAAAAATCAATGCTATGTTTAAGTCAATGTTGCAAGCTAGCTTGTCACCTTGATTGTCGTGTTAATTAATGTGGTTTTTTTCTCCCAAGCACAACAAGCCAACCCTCTTACTCCTCATTGGTTGATTAATGTTGGGAATGCAAGCTAACCTTCTCACTCCCGCATGCACACAAGGGATATTAATGTCCTCGGGTGCTAGTACGAGGCAAACGCCATCAATTTTGCCTCGATTATCGTTAGTGGCCTTGTATAGTTGCAAATTGTAATTTTGATAGTGCCCTTGTATACAACGTATAACATATATTTTATGTGCGAAAATCATGGTCAATTATGACCCAGAATAAAAGGGAGACTAGTTAATGTGGGGTCACTTTCTTAATTGAAGGGTAAATTGATTTTGATTTTGATCCAGTTAGAGCGCGCTGGCCCTCTCGTCCAATCCTAAATTGCTGCCGCACGCTCCTCTCCCTCTTCTCCATTGCAAAACCACCTCCTCTCCTCTCCATCATCTCCATTCCAAAACCACCGTCTCGCCTCTCCCTCTTCTCTATTGCAAGACCACCGTCCCTCCTTCGTTTTCTAGACGCTTTGCTCCATGGCGCGGGCGCAATCCATGGATACAAAATTAGTATACTGTATACTATTTAAAAGTCGAGGGCGGGGCTTTTCATACGCGCTAGGCGGCGGGGCAGTTCCTCTTAGTCGGTTAGACAGAGACGCGAGAAGACGAGGGAGTAGGCTGCTGCAAACGTAGGGCTGTGTGATGTGACAGCGAGTTACTGCTGGACAGGTGGGGCCCCATGATTTGACTTGCCATTATCATTTTAACTACGACGCTACGAGCGGCGCGAGTCTCCCAGATTCCTGACCACCTCCATACAGGTGCCTCTCCCAATGCTCCACCATGTAGTAGAGGCTGGCTCTTGCATGAGAGCCCACTTCTCCACTTTTTCCTTGCCTCTCATTCCTCCACATATGCAAAAATGGCATGTAAAGCGCAATATTGTACTTACTTTTACTTGCTCCTACAAGTGCTTAAGCTTGCCACATAGGCATAAAGTCTGATGTGGCAAGTTAATCAAGAAGAGAGAGATTAGTTTGGTGACCCAAGGAAGAAACGGTGCTAAGCACGTGTACCTAGGTTAAAAGACAATTTTGAGTCTATAGCTAATTAAATGAAGCAAACTTAGCAACACCATTTCATTGGAAGAGGTCACTCCTTGGCAAATGCAATAAATACATGCGCTTAGCACCGTTTCTTCCTTGAGTACGAAGAAAGAGATAGAGAGGAGTAAAAAATACACTTATAGCCAACCTTGTTGTAGTATGAGTGACTAAGTGATGACTATGTATGACATGCCAACATCAGATAGCCTAACACACCGTGTTAAATCTCCAAGGGCGCGACTGCGCGAGCGACGTGACGGTCGTGGTAGGCGCGACCATGATACGGGCTGCTGGCAGCCCTTGGATCTGAGATCAAACGGTTGCATGCTAAGTTGCTGAAAATTAGCAGAATAACCCTCCAAGATAGGATATTCACACATAGGTCTAGAATCACGCCCTGCAACCGTTCGATCTCAGATCCAAGGGCTCTCGGAAGACCGTATCATGGGAGAATGGAAAGCCACTACCCTGCCGTTCGCACGCTGGCAGTTCGTTCCTACTCATCCCCGCACGTCCTTCAATACTATGGCGGTTTGCTCCTAGTCGTCCCGTCCATTCACATTACGGTAGTTCCACTAATCATAACCCTCCTCCCAAATCCATGGCATCCCAAATCTCCACGATCGTCGGTGAGTACAAGGTTAGAACCATCACCGGCGATGAGTTCGACGTCATCTACACCCGTTCTTCTGCGACGGTGAAAGGATGCATTTCTCGCTTCAGACGCATGTTCGAAAACTCAGATGATGAGTGGGTCGCTGGGCTAGATGTTGAGTACACCATAGTCCTGGAACGAGAGAAGGATCTAAAGGATGAAGAGAGGAAGAAGCCCGCCGTGATCCAGGTTTGCGTACATAACGTTTGCTTGGTCTACCACATATGCCATGCCGACATTGAGTGCCAGGATTTTAAGAACTTCCTCAAGAGCAACCTAGTCAAATTCGTTACTGTAGACTTTGGTAACGACAAAGAAGTCCTCCGTCAGATAGGCCTCGTTGTAGGCAACACCTTCGACCTCCAGAAGAATCGGCTGGTGTCCTCTCGTTAGCCTTCAATGCTGACCATGGCAGGAGCCATGGTTCATCCTTCATACATTAAACTGGAGAAACCTCATTACACATTTCATCGTCATGCATGGCAGCGGAATGTACTAGATATAGACCACATACACTATGCTGCAATGGATGCCTACCGTTGCTTCAATATCTACAAGGGTTGGATGAAGAGCAACAGCCAAGTGTGCGGTTCAAGCAAAGAAGTATCGGCCAAGAGGAAGAGGGACAAGGACGAAGTCGAGGACGTGGACGAGGACTCCGAGTAAGGTGGCAGTGTCGTTGCTCATGGTGGTTCTAATGCAGTGTCTACCGGAATAGTTGTAAAGTTTAATTTCAGGTGTGCTTAATTTAATTTGAGGGGTGTGTTGTGCTGAGCCCCCAACAGAACTATGTTATGTTTCTTCTCATTACTTTAACTCTTCAGTACGTACATACTAGTATTTCTTACATTTCATCTTTTAGTTGGTATAGTACTACCACTCGTTTCTTCACATTATATACGTACAATATATATGGCCAACATCATATAGCCAGCAGTTTAGTTGTCAAAGAATTTCAGGGTGCTTAGTTTTGTCAAAGAATTCCAGGATGCTTAGAGGGTGCTTGGATCCAAGGGACTTATTTTAGTCTGACTAAAAATAGTCTCTTTAAGAGGCTAAAGTTCCAAGCACCCCTGACTAAAGAGGGGCTAAAACTAGTCTTGAGACTAAAATATTTTAGTCAGGGGTACCCCTACTAAAATGTGGATTAGTCCTCTCTCTACTCATTTAACTCCTCTCCTTTAACACAAGCGAGTTCTGGATTGGAGGGTTTGGAGGATAATAAATGCTCATTAACTTGATTTTAGCCTTTTTAGTATTTGGATCCAAGCATGGGTGAGGCTAGCATGTTTTAGTCCCACTACTTTTAGTCATGGACTGAAACGTATCCAAGCACCCTCTTAGTTTTATTTGAGGGGTGGGTTGTGCTGGACACCATTATGTGACTAGCCTTTTTAATAGTACTATATGCATAATTTGGCGACGAGCGCTCTCTATATGTACCACCTTTTTTTAATTTCAAGTTTTGCTCCATGGCGCAATCCATCGATACTACTGCTGTACAAAAGTATACATTTTTTAAAAGGCTAGAGGGCGGGGTAGTCTAGCTTGGTCAGTTTCATGAGAGGCGAGGGCCTTTGTGATTTGACGGATCATTACTGCTGGAAGGCGGGGCCTTGTGATTTGAATGCTCGTATAAATGCGTCGACGACCTGATCAAGGAGGACCAAAGAACCGTGTGGTATACTCAAGTTTTCCACTGGAGTAGTACTGCAATGGAGGAGCACGAAACACGGCAGCCCAGTGCCATATGGCGATAAAAAATGATCTAATTTGCTAGTCATCTCATTGTTAGCATTGTTCTATTCATTCCCTCACAAAAAACATTGTTCTATTCATGCCTCGTAGAGAACGTGACATGTGCGGCGAAACACCCGAAGCAAAAGATGAAACACAGGAGCAAAATAAGAAGGAAGATTATCACCCCAAATGATCTAATTCACTGCAGAGTCGTAACTGCTTCTTCATTGCCTCCACGACCTCCATCTGCTTGCGCGTCTCCTCCGCCATCTTCATCATTGTGTCCATGACGCGACATTTCTCGACGCGAGCCTTCATCATCTGTTCCACGGCCATATTACGTACCTTGACAGCAACCGGGTGCTCGATGCGGAGCTTCGCCAACCCTTCCTTCTGTTCCATGTCGAGGGCCTGCAGCATCTTCATCGAGGAACTACTATTCTCATGCAGCTTCTTCTAGCCTGCGTTCTTCTTCAACAGGTCGATCTTGTGGCAGAGCTTCGCATTGTCCTCCCGAAGTCGCAGGATTTCGCCGGTTGCCTTCTTCTCCGAGGCAATGCTCTTCTTCAGCAGCATCACCAAGCCGGCGGTTAACTCCCCCTGCTGATTGAGCTCAGCGGGCATGTCATTGAGGCTCTCCTTCAGCAACTCCATCAAGCCTTGGATGAACTCCTTCTGCTTATTGGGCTGATCGGGCATGCCGTCGAGGGATAACGACTCTAGCTCCGCCGGCTCGGCATGTTCGCCTCCACGGCTAGGGCGCTCCTGGGAGCCATCGCCTGCCCGTGATAGATCTTTCAAGGTCTCTGCGTGGCGGCGAGCCCTCTCTTTTTTCTCCGCAGCCTTGGTTGCCGCTCCCTTGTTACGAGTAGTTGTCGACCTAGAGCTCTGCTCACCGGCCATGGCAATGACAGATGAAGAAAAAGCACTTATGAGGAGGAAAGGTAGAGTGATTTTCGGTTAGGTAGTTCCCCTTTTTATAACCTAAGTACTAGCACTAGTACTAATACCTGCATAGTGGGAACACGTTCAAGTTTGGTACTTACTACTAGTAGGTGTGAGCAGGCTTTCGAATGTGATGGGAACAAGGTAAAGATTAATTGATGGTTTTGGTTTCGAGGCCCGAAACGGCTCCCTATGAGTTTAGCGGAACATAAATTTCTAGTACTACACTGCTCAAATGCGTAAATATTATGTTACTGTCAAAAATTGGCACATAATATGAAGGAGACCAATGGAAGTACTACTAGCAACCCACGATTTAACTACTCGCATGCGCGCAGTGGAGTAATAATGTCTTTCTTCCGCCCTCACGTCCACTCAATTTGCATGCGCTGTATTAATTGACCATCAATGAAGTGAACGACTTTACACGTGTCAAATTATCACATGGGGTGGATCTTGGTACAAAATTGCATCCGCCTGTGTACCCGCGTGTGTGTGCGAGGAATGAGTGCGTGCATGGCGTGCATGCACATCTTCGCTTCGTGCATGTACCGCCAGTATGGCTCAGGGAGGACGAGTACATTCTTCTGGAACCAGCCGCACGTCACTTTGATCAATCCACGCAAGGAGGTCGCGACAATGCGTACACATTTTCCACGTGGCTTCATGAACTGTAAGAGAGACACTGTGTAGCGTGCCATTGGTATTCTAATTTACGTGTTCTGCACATACTCGAAGTACTAGTAAGCTACACGTGCATTACATGCATCAGATTTTGCAACCAAATTATGAATAAATACCACACTATAGCATGTAAGCTCTGAGTCATATATGCCTGATGTAGCCCTTCGTTTAATTCTTATAGTTCATCTCATTCAAAATCAATTAATTTTTATAAAAAAGCTAAGAATGCGGGAATAGGAAAAACATGGGATTATAGTGGAATGTCGTCTTGAATCCTACAGGACTGCACGAGTGTTTGATTGTGCATAGAAAAAATGCAGAATTCTTTCAAAGAGGTTTGAGTGGATGGGTTGTTTCCTATGAAATCTAGTGCAAATGAATCATATGGAAAAATTCCTATGATTTACAATCCTACGAATCAAACAACCATGATAGGAAAAATTCCTAATGATTAGAATCCTCTAGAATTCCTTTGAGAATCCTTTGAATCAAAGAAGCCCTTAATCTATTTTATGATTCATGGAACTGTGCATTGTAAAGCATAAAGTAAAAACAAATAATGGCAATTCAACTAGAAAAAAGTTTGGGCAGTTATGATACTGAAGATTCTAGAACAAAAGAGAAGCACTATCATTTTGAGGTTTGTGCATTATGCTTAAGTTCAACCATGGGGTCTGCTAGATTGTACATGTGGCAAAATCCGGTGGGGGGCTAGAATATGGTGCGAGGGGCCGAGTGGAGGGAGACTATGAAGGAATGCACAAGTGCGAGATTGATATTTAGAGAGAGGGGGCGAACACGTGCGCTGATGAGCACAGTGGCGGAGCCATGAAAAATAAATGAGCTAGGGGGCCAAGCATTGCTAATCCTCTACGAGGAGGGTCAATTCATGAACTTAAACCATTTTTAGCAGCAATTGTCTAATGATCACATTCATATTAGCCTTGATATATAGTGATGTTAGGGGGGAGGGGGGCAGGGCCCTTACTGCCCCATGTCTTTGCCATTGTGCACGCGTCTGAGAGATGAAGCGGAAGGCATGGATGATGAGAGGGGGAAGTTGGATACATAATTAATGTGGGTGTATTAGCTATATATGTTAATCCTATATAGAGAGGTATAGATTGATCGATGTGGACGTGAGAAAGAGGGTGAGACCTCACTGGATATATCGATTGATCGGTTTGTGTGGAAAACTATGAAAGACCTAGCTATATACACACATACATAGAGGAACATCGATCGTTGCGCAAGCACGCGTGAGAGATAAAGAATGCCCAATATGGTGGAGAGGGGGATGTGTGTTGATGTGTGCCTTCATGGGAGACCGACCTGAAGAAAAAGATTGCATGCGTGCGATGGATAATGCCGACTGGTAGTGTGTGTGCATGCATGCACGAGAGAAAGTTAGTGGTACAATTATAAAGAGCAGACTACTGTGTGGGTGTAAAAGAATAGCTGAATAGGTGAGGTCACAATCAATGTAAAGTTGAATTCAAATATTTGAATAAGATCCTGATGTTTGAAACCCATGCATGCATGAATATAACGGAGATCTGCGTGGTGTGGTTTGGAAATGAGCATGTTGTAATGTATACACATTGAACAAGGTCAGACTGATTTGAAATTTGAGATACCGATGGCAGACATCATTTGGCCACGTCGCATCAGTGCATGGACACACTATTCTAATTGGAGATGATGGGCGGCTTTTGCATCACATATTTATATCTATACCCCTATATATATATTATATTTTATATTTTTTTATATTTTGTGCGGGTAACTTTAACTTTGAAAGATGGTCGTTGGATGAGGCGAATCCGATGGTCCAAAGATGGCAAATTTGAGCACTAGTGACTGTTGGATATCATCTAGATTCCACCAGATGTCGCCACATGTATAATCTAGAAGACTCCATGGTTGAACTTAAGCATAATGCACAAACATCAAAACACAAGCACTTCTTATTTGTTCTAGAATCTTCCGTATCAGAATTTCCCAAATGTTTCTCTACATGATTTGCCATTATTTGTTTTTACTTTATGTCTTACGATGCACAATTCCATGAATCTTAAAATAGATTAGCTTTCTTATAAAAACTAGATGATTTTGAATGAAATGAACTATAAGAATTAAACGAACATCTACATCATGCATATATGACTCAAAGCTTGCATGCTATAGTGTGGTATTTATTCATAATTTGGTTGCCAAATCTCATGCGTGCAATGCACGTGTACCTTACTCTAGTCTAAATGGTGTTTGTGTGTGTGTTATGCGTGTTGAGGTGCAAATTGTTTTTTTGGGGTACACGTTAAGCTTGTTTTTCTAAAATTTCAAGCCGTGCCTTGTTATGCCGAAAATTCAAGCTAGCGTCTTTGTCTATCATGCTGCGAAACTCCCGCCTCTTCAACCCGCGCCTTGTTAGCCCGAAATATTTAAGATATATCTTTGTCTCATTGTGATCCGACAACTCCCTCCATCTCAACCCGTGCCTTGATATTCCGAAATTACAACGCGCGCAAAAACTCCCACCTCCTGTGAAATCCCGACATGCGAAATGCCCGTGGTACCCCTGAACCAAAAGAACCGCCTCAAATCGGAGGGGGTACTTTCGTAACTTACCCCACATTTCGGACAAGCGCATCTCTAAGCCATGGTTCCCCACTACCATCCCATCCGCCCACCCATTCGTACACCGAGGCCGCGAAAACCCGCAACGAAACCCGACACCCTGCTCCGTCCGCCACCCAGCCGGAGCCTCTTCCCCGAAGATGTCGTCCACAGCAACACCTCGACGTCCCTCATCCACCGTACCGGATGAGGATCCGTCATCGATATCATCGTCCCGCCGGTTCAGCCACCCCGTCCTCCACCTCCAAGGAGCTGCCCCGATGTTCCCCTCGTCTTTCGCACCACCTCCATTCCCACACCGCCGTCTTCACCTGGACCACCGGAAGAGCATCATCATCACCGTTTCCTCGGATGAAGCTGTGGCCTAATCGGCGCCACCAAAGAGGTTGTACACTAATCGCCGCATTTTCTTCTTGATTCGATCTCACGGTGCTGCCGGCGCTTGGTCCCGAGCCGACACAGCGCGGCTCCATCCACGGCAGCGTCTCCAGCCACTTCCCCCATGGCGTCGCTCCCTCGGCGGCGACGGCCACATCAGTAGGACCTGTTGCTGCTTTAGCTCTCGCTCGCGGCGCTGCTCTGCTCTTGCTCTCGGTCCCCTTCCTGGTCTGCTCTTGCTATTGCTCTTGCTCGCGCCACTGCTCTCGCTCTTGCTCTTGCTTGCGATGCTGCTCCGATGTAGCTACACTTCACTCCGATGCCGCCGGGGTGAAGGAAGAACCAGCCGCAGTGGGGAGGGGGGATCGCCGGAGAGGTACCCCACTATCTATCTTAGGGTTCAGGATGGGGGCGGTGGTCGCCGGTGATGGCGGGGCATTGGCTGGGTGGTGGCGTGGGGATCGCCGGAGAAAAAGCTCGGCATAGGGGGGGCTAGAGGGACGGCCGGGGCGGCGGCAGACCGGCGGTGGGGAGTGTTTTCGGGGCCGGCGGGGCGGTGCACCGCCGTCCGCTGGCGGCGGCGGGCTGCTGTTTGGCCGGCTCAGTGGGGTGGAGGTTGAAGATGAACCGCAGGCCCTTGATTTCGTATCCAACGGCTGCAAAATCGACTGACCAGAGATGAAAAAGTCAGTCGACCGACGTGTAGCCTCACCTTGCTAGTGCGTTCAGCTTCAACAGAAAAATTTAGTTTCGACAGCAAAATTCAGTTTCGACAGTTAAGTTGAGTTTCGACAGTTAAGTTCAGTTTCGACAGTTAAATTCAATTTCGACAGTTAAGTTCAGAGTTGAGCGGCTGATGTATTTTACATCTAGCACTTTGTGGTTATGTATTTTACTTCATGTATTGGAGATGCTATTAGAATTCCACTCAGTTTAAAGTTGTTCGTTGTCTCTCTTGTCCTGCTTCAGCCTCGGCGTCGTACAACTCACTGGAGCTGCTCCAACAACAAAACCCTCCATCACAGCGGAGGAGTACCTCGGGCTCCATCTCCAGATGCCTAAGATCTTCTTCCCCTCCTCCGACAGCCAAGTCAGCCAAAGCATCCTCACCGCCAACCCAATCACGCTGAGATCGACATGGATTCGCCAAAGAGGTTGTACACTTGTTGCATCTCTTTTTTACTCTACATGTTATATATATTGTCCACTAGGCACTAGTAGTAACGGGAAATACGATTATTTTATCCTACTATATGACAAGCAGTGAGGTACCAGGCAACTTAGCTATCCGTGATGGACTCTCTTGAACGCCATCATTATTTATCTCTATGCGTTTGAGCTGTGCTTTGTCGATGGGCCTGGGAGTTGAGCTAGTATGGCAGTGGCCTGGGTCCAGAGTAATATAAGTAGCACAAAAACATTTTTTTAGTGTAGGATTTTCCTTGCTCAAGCCTGCCTACTAGAATCACTAGTGCTTGAAAGGAAAAGTGAATGAAAAACATCGGAATTGGAAAGTTTCCTATGGTACTACTTTTCATGAATTGGTTGCGAAGGAATGGAGCAAAGGAAAACTGTAGGATTTATTCCTTTACTGTCTCCTTGAAAGAAAAACCGTAGGAATTCTAATTTCCACTTCTCCTGCTTTTCATATTCCTATTCATCAAGCACAAGACTAAGAGATAGTAGCATAATAGCAATACAACCGTACATTTTCTTGTGGTTTGACTTAATCTCACCATGCTTTTTTGCATCATGTGATCTTCCAATTGTTGTGAATCGAACACCCAAATTGGCAGAAATCTTGTGTTTTTAAATTCTCTGTTTTGCACGTGCATTCCTATCCTATTCCTGTCTATTCCCTATCCCTGCATTGTTAGAATCCTCAAACTCAAACAAGCCCTTACTCAATTACTTCTGTTACAGATATGTGTCAAAGAAAACATTGTGTGGTTTGTCCCGCTCCTGTGGCGCTGTGTTCCACCCCAGCTCAGCTGCTCCAACGACGGAAGGGTTCACCATAGCAGGGATCCGCTCTCCAGACTATCTTTTGCCGCCTCAGATCTTCTTCCCAGCCGCCGGCAGCCACGACAACTGCATTACCATCATCAACTGAGCAGATGACCTTGAGGACTACACGGGTCCACAAGAGAGGTTGCACTCTTCCGTGTCTGCTTACGTTATGCGTCGCTTAATATGATGACATGCTACACTATCATCGTGTTCACCTATTAGACTCCGAGTCAGGTCCAAACTAATGCTGAAACTTGAGTTTTTAAATGGTTGTGGGGCACATATTGGGGCAGCAATCAGTACTATATGTCTACTATCTGGTTAATCTCCTGTGTCTACTATGAGTTTCATGTTGGGTGCAAACAAACATTAAAGTAGCCATTATCTTTATTTTTTAACTAAAGCTATTATCTGCCTGCTATAATTGGTTTTGGGTCTATCCACAGTTTACTACCATCATTCCGGATTTGTGCATGCACTCCTTACACACTCTCACTATGTTTCATTCCTATGCATGCCAGTTATTGTACACAATGGAACTGATCATGTAGAGCAAAAGAGACGAGCCTTGCGTGGCAATAAAATTTCATGCAGACGTCGTTCCATGGTGGGCGCAAAGGCAGCCCCCCTTCACCCATTTCGGATCATAATCAAGAGGAAGATAACTGTTATGAGTGGGATTCAGAAGGAGAAGACCACTCCTATTTACCCCATGAGGTCTTCGCTCTAACTTGGCATGCTGATGTTGGTAATATCATGCATATGGTGCCTTGCATTGCTTACTGTATACATTAAAGATGTCATCTGCTTAGTTTAGACATGCTTTGTGTCAATGCCATCTGTTTAGTTTCTTTATCGAATATGTGAATCATGCAATGCCATCTTGTCTAGCCAGGCATCATATATGTGAATTTTGCAATGCCACCCTAGTTAGCCAGTCATCTTATATGTGAATTATATCATGCCATCATTTTTTTATTATGTGTTAAATTTGTCAACAATTTTAGTACATTCAATTGCTCTTCCTGTGCATCAGCCATTTGGCACGGTCATGGAAAAATCTAGAGTGGAAACAAGGTCTTCAGAGCAGACAATGCTATCTGACAAAGCGCATGTCTTGCTGGTTACCGATAGCTCCTCAGAGGAGGATTCAGAGACAGATGACCAGTCATATTCCCCCCCCCCCCGAGGTGCATGCCCTAACTTGGCAGGGTTATATTGCTCATATCGTGCGTATGGTATCTTGCATTGCTATGCCATTTGCTTAGTTTAGACATGCTTTGTGTGAATGCCACCTGTTTAGTGTCTAATTACCATATATGTGAATTATGCAATGCCATCTTGTTGCAAGACATTATATATGTGAATTATGCAATGTTATCTTGTTGCAAGGCATTATGTATGTGAATTATGCAATGCCATGCTGTTTAGGCAAGCGTCATATATGTGAATTATATCATGCTGTCCTTTTTTTGTATTTCTCATTGCTTTTGTCGACAATATTTGTATATTCAACTGCTATTCCTGTGCATCAGCCATTTGAATTGGTGATGGAGAAATCTGGAGTGAAAACAAGGTCTTCAGAGCAGACAATGCTACCTGCTGAAGCACATATCTTGCTGGTTACAGATAGCTCTTCGGAGGAGGATTCAGAGGCAGATGACCAGTCCTGTTATCCCCCTGAGGTGTATGCTCAAACTTGGGAGGGTTATATTACTCATATAATGCATATGTTGTATTGCAATGCTTAGTTTTTACATCATATACACAATATTGAATGTCATCTCCTTAGTTGACACATCATATATGCGATTGCCCTCTACTCACTTCCTTAGTATATAAATCATATATTTGAATTATGTCATGCCATGATGTTTACATAGACAGCATGTATCTGAATTATGGCATGCCAACCCATTTTCTGAAGACATAATATAGTTATATCATCTCATCCTGTTTACATAGTCATCATATTTAAATTATGTCATTCTATCCGTGAATTATATCATGCCATCATGTTTCCATCGACAGCATGTTTGTGATTTATGGCATGCCAACCACTTTAATAGACACATTGTATAGTTATATCATGTCATCCTATTTACATAGTCATCATATTTTGAAGTATGTCATTCTATCCTGTTTAGTTAGCCATCATACATGTGAAATTGTGTCATGCTATCCTGTTTAATTAGCCATCATATATGTGAAATTATGTCCTGCAATTCTGTTTGCTGAGACAACATAAATGTGAATTATTTCATGCCCTGTTTTCTTCCCTACCATCCATTGCACCTGTCTATCTTACAATGTCTGTACATTCAATTAATTTTCTTGTTTATCAGCCATTTCAATTGGAGGGAGTGATGGAAGTATCTGTGGGAGTAAAAACACGGTCTTCAGAAAAGATCGTGCTACCTGTCGATGCAGATAGAGCCACAATTGTACTTGCCCAAGAACCAGCCCCATCACACATAAACCACACTCATGCAGATTGTACCCCTACCCAGTTGGACAGAGAACCAGCTACACCCCTTCTAACCCCAACCCCAGTAGATAGACACCCAGTTCCCGTTGACACAGCACCGTCTCCACCACAGAGCACCCAAACACGAGCAGTTAGTAAGGCAACTGCAGTTCCCAAATCACGAGGACCACCACTCCGAACCCGAAGTCAACGCCTAAAGTAGAAGAAGAATTGTTCTCAGGTCAGGTTCCGTAGCTATGATTCATACTACTTTTCTCTTGCATCATTGTATTTACTGATACCAACTAATTTCAAATTTGAAGGATGCAATTGAAACTCCAATGGCGCAACAGGTATGTTTTAAACCTATTTCTTCAACGTGTTTGGCTGTTTGCTGTTGTAACTTGCTCTATGTTGATTTCAGTTTCAATTGAATAAACAGTTATGTTCTCATGCCATGCACATTACAACTGTTGTTATTGCTGTGTAGTTTCCCACACTTATATTCTGTATATTGCTGTGTATCTATCTTGATTTGGCAACATAAACTAGAATGATATAGACCATACAGTGACCATACTACATAGATATATGTTTGTTTCATGCTGTTATCCTGTCCACCTTACTACTGAACTGGTTTACCCAAATGATTTTCATATACTACATTGTAAACCTGATATGTGTTTGTTTGTTTCTCTTTTAGAACGTGGATAAAATATTGGAGAAGAGTACCCTGTTATGCAATGGTAAAGGAAGTAATGCAAATAAGGTTCAAGATAGTAAGACATCCCTGTTGGTCCCCAAGAAAGCTGATAAAAACTATATTGATGACACTGAGACAACCCCAAAGTCCTGTCTTGATGTACTGTTCGAGTTACTGGCTACCACTGCTGGCCCCAGCTCTTCGAACTCATTGCCTGAATCATTTTGGCTTCTTGAGTCTCAACTTCAAGTTGAAAGACATCGATCAGATGTTATGCGACAGGAAGCCGAAGGACTGAGCAAGTCCCTGCAGAATTCAGATGCATACTTTCTGGTGCAATAGCAAGTGCTGGAGGAGTTAAGCGCCAAACAAGAGAAAGTTAATAAGCTTGCTAAGCATCTTGCCAGCATTATGGGTACCCAGGATATTGTTTCTTGAGCTCTTCTGAAGTGGTTTCAGTTCTGGACTTGTTTTGCTGCGGCGTTTATATGATGATGTGTTCCCTATATTTGCACTGGCGGCGAACTTTGATGCCCAGTGGATGTAATATGTGTAATAGCCGTGATAGCCTAGTGTAAGTTGCTTGCTTATTTATTTCCTTGTCTTCTTGTTTATTTGTTTGCTTGTAGTCAGTGCAGTTCTTTTTCTGCGGTTTGCTAGTCGCTGCAATAACCTATTTTTTAAAACTAGGCCACAATAACCATGGGCTAATATTTACTGTAGTGACACTGGGCCTCCTACGGGCCGTAGAAACAGTGGGCCTTCTACGGGCCGTATAAACAGTGGGCCTTCTACGGGCCATAGAAACAATGGGCCTTCTACGGGCCATATCATCAATGGGCCTTCTACGGGCCGTATCATCAATGGGCCTTATACGGGCCGTATGATTGATTGGCCAAACATGGGCCAAACAGACCGCATTCTGGCCGTAAACGGGCTAGAGTTGGAATCGTCCGTTCATGGGCCAACCATAACGGGCCATCGTTAATAGGCTGTATTTGATGACGCTATGAAAACGGCCCAACGTATTAAAGGACCACAAACGGGCCGACTGTAACCATGGGCTGAATTTGGCCCACAAGCAGAAAATGACAGTAACGGGCCGTAAGTAAACGAATGCTAGAAATGAGCCCAAGTATAAATGGGCTCTGAGAAGGCCGAAAGATAACATGGGTTGGAGACGGCCCAATGGAATAACTGGCCGTTAATGGGCATAAAGTGATAAACTGTTCATTACGAGCCAGTTTCACCACGGGCTGTTAATGGGTGTAAAGTGATACACTGTTCATTACAGGCCAGTTTCACCACGGGCCGTTAATAGGCCAAGAGTTACATAGGGCCTCATATGGGCCGAAAGATGTCATGGGCCATACATGGGCCAGAAGTGAAAACGGGCTGGAATCATATTGGATGGCCCAGATGACGCTACTGGGCCTAATTTGGATAGGGCGTAACGGGCCTTGGGTAAGCGGGTTGTAAATGGGCTATATGCGAACAGGCCGTTAACAGGCTTTCCATGGGCCGGCCCGCCACCTTTTGACCAAGTCAAACTGGCCAGCCTTTTCACAGGAATGGGCCTTTGTTGGGCCGTGCCATGTGTCAATGTATCATAGGCGCCTTTTGTCCAATGACTGGATGACATCTGTCCCGACAATGAGCCGACACGTGTTTACTCCAGCCAATGATGATTTTACACGTGGAAAATCCCCATTGGTCGGGGCTGTTAACGGGTTATCGGATCCAAAACCCGACTCGATAGCTTAACGGCGTTCCGTTACGGTGGATGCCATGTGTCGGTCACCCTTGACGAAAGCACTCCTGTGACGCGTGATTTATCGTCATGGAAGTGGACACTTCCGTGATGATAATTTTGGTAATGTCATGGAACACTTCCACGACAGCACATGTATGACTATCTTGATTCTGTCATAAATTTGTCATGGATGTACATGCATGACAAAAAACACGACCAACTGTGACAAACACGTATCATCACGGAAGTGTATTTTTTTGTAGTCGGAGTTGGCCGGGCAAATCGCCGGAGCTCGCGTCTATTCCACCACGGGCGCCCAAGCTACGGCTGTTGCGACCTCTCCCCGATGCCCGTAGCACCTTGCTTGGGTGCGTTGCTCCCTTCCGCATCTGCCGGTGGCCGGAGCTCGGCCGGAGACGGCCTGAGTCGCCGGAGCGTGCCGATGCTCACGCGGCCCTGGGCTCCTCTGCTCTTCGTGTCGGGAGCGGGAAGAAGAGAAGGAAGGAGGAGAGAGAAGCCCCGTGGGACCAACACATCATCAACCCAGAGGCCGGCCCCGCCCTTGCCACGCTGGATAAGTGGAGGCGTAATCCGATGGATTACGTCTTCGCTTAAGGAAAGCGTATTCTGCCTCTTCTTCGGCCGGGAATACGTTTCCCTTTCTGGAAACGTATTTTCAGAAAAGACACGTTTTGTTTAAACTACCAGGGACCTGTTTGTAGAAGTATTTTTACAGACTAGTCCCTGAACTTTAAACGTCCGTATCTTTTTACCCGTAACTCCGAATCAGGTGATTCCAACGCTCACTTTCTCTGTTTGTCGAGCTCCTTCCGTTGGTTGCCTTTTCATTATGTTTTCACACAGTGAAAATGACCATTTTGCCCTTGCCTGTAAACAGCCCACTCCAAGAGAGAACTGTTTCTGGCAAATCTTTCCGTGATCGTTTCCCATTTCTTCCCGGAGTATTTGTTGAACCGAGGCAACCAACCTCTTATCATGAGCCGCGAACTTGCATGTTGAATTTGCTTGCACCTTGTGCGTGTGTAGTTGTAGTTGTTTCATACCGTTTTCATCTGCAGTTATTCCGTTATGCTGTCTTGCATGCTTGTGTTTTCATGATATCTTTTGCCATGCTAATTAGAATTTTATTATTAATAATGCCATGTTACTACTCTACTTTACTTACATGTCATCATTATAAAATGATATGAGGATTGTAATACACCGTTGATATGCTATTGTCATGTTTTTTATGATATGGTTGTGCACTTGAGAAGTTCAATATTTTTTTCATGCATTTGTATGCGGCATGTTGCACTCATGTTAAATATGTTCATGATGATGGAGAAGGAAAAAAATGACTTAATAATAACAAACCTCCTCCGTCATCGATGGGATCGAGTCATAGTGCCGCCAAATCGAACTTTTTCAGTGCACCCACATTTGCCTTTATGGGAAAGCCTTAATGCGAGCTATTGACGTGCCTGTCGCTAGTGCCTCCCCCTAGGGAAGCTTATGGGCGTGCTTACCTTGATCAGGTAAGAGGACATAACCTTGTGTGCTCGTTTTTGAGATTTTTGGTACCAGTCCCCGAGTGGGAGTGTCCCGAGTGGGAGTTGACCACGACGGTGGTCGGGGTGTCTTTGGTAGACATGGGGCCACCCAGGACTAGCCCATTGGGGATTGGGTCAAAGTGGCCGGGAGAGCGTCATGGCAGTAGGTCAGTTTCGTCGGAATGCCGTTGGTCCACCCGAATGGGATGACGAGGCCATGGGTTCCGTGGTGTGGGTACAGTGTGCTACCTCTGCAGAGTGTATAAAGTCTATCGATAGCAACAGTTCGTAGTAGGTCCCACTATCAGCTCTTGGTCGAAATGGAGGATAAACTGAAATAATTAAGTGGGTAATTAAATATGTGATAACGAAAATATGGTGACTTGGACTATGAGATAGTCGTGAGAAGTCACGGCGATGTTTTGGTGGTGATCACCGTAAGGATCACGAGTTATTTTGGTGGTGATCACCGTAAGGATCACGAGTTATTTTGGTGGTGATCGTCGTAAGGATCACAAGTTACTCTGGTCAGGACGTGGTTTGGTTGTGATCACCGGAAAGATCACTGTTCGGTTGCGAGGCAACCCGTTGATAAGAGAGTCTGAGGGACTCGATGTACAAGTTTGGTTACATTGCATGAGTAATATATCATTATTTGCATTTAAAGAACCATGATAGAACAAAAGATGATTGCATAAAGTTAATGTGCTATGGCTGCATTGGATATTATTGGTAGTTTATTTCCAGCATAATTTCATGATGCTATGCCATGCTTTGATTGATATGTTAATTTATGCCATGATTGAGCTGATATGATATGTTTTACCTTTGCCATGTTAGAAGCATGATATGATATGCCATGTTATTGCCATGTTAGCAGATGCTATGATTTCGTTCATGTTTAGTTGATCTTTATCATGCCATGCTTAGTAATTAATATGAGATAGGTTGTTGCATGCGCTCGGTTCTTGCTTTGTCTTCTGCTTGTTTGGATGCTATGTATTTGGTTGTCTTGCAAGTACATTCAATGTACTGACCTAGCATGTCATGCCAGTTTTGTAGGTCATACCCGTATTGTTCGCTTGATCTATCGTGCTAGGCCGTAACCTTGCCAGTCCTGTGAGTTGTGGAGCCCAGCTAGAGTTGTTATGCTGCCAAACCAAGACTTCCTCCACCATTCAATTAGACTTCCGCTGTCATTTATTAGCCTTGGGGCTATGCCAGATAATTGTATTCATCAGTGATGTAATCTCATATACATGTATTTGATGAATATTCTTGTACCTGGAATGTTGTATTATGGACCTGTCATGCGTCAGGTGTTATCCTGGGATGACGTACGAAGGCCCCCTGCTCCATGCGGATTGGGGTGCCACATATGATCTGTGAAGATGTCCATTTTCCTTTCCAACAAGAGATGTCTCTGCTACGTCTTGAGCTTGTGTTGGTTTTCCCCGAAGAGGAAGGGATGATGCAGCAGAGTAGCGTAAGTATTTCCCTCAGTTTTGAGAACCAAGGTATCAATCTAGTAGGAGCCCACGCTCAAGTCCCTCGTACCTGCACAAATCGATAGCTACTCGCAACCAACGCGAATAGGGGTTGTCAAGCCCTTCACGGTCACTTACGAGAGTGAGATCTGATAGATATAATATTTTTGGTACTTTTGGTATAAAGATGCAAAGTAAAAAGTAAAAGCAAAGTAAAAAGCAAAGCAAGATTAAAGTAATGGAGATTGATATGATGAGAATAGACCCGGGGGCCATATGTTTCACTAGTGGCTTCTCTCAAGAGCATAAGTATTCTATGGTGGGTGAACAAATTAATATTGAGCAATTGACAGAATTGAGCATAGTTATGAGAATATCTAGGCATGATCATGTATATAGGCATCACGTCCGTGACAAGTAGATCGAAACGATTCTGCATCTACTACTATTACTCCACTCATCGACCGCTATCCAGCATGCATCTAGAGTATTATGGTAAAAACAGAGTAACGCCTTGAGCAAGATGACATGATGTAGAGAGATAAATTCATGCAATATGAAATAAACCCCATCTTTTTATCCTCGACGGCAACGATACAATACGTGCCTTGCTACCCCTTCTGTCACTGGGTAAGGACACCGCAATATCGAACCCAAAGCTAAGCACTTCTCCCATGGCAAGAACTACCAATCTAGTTGGCCAAACCAAACGGATAATTCGAAGAGGCTAGCAAAGATAACCAATCATACATAAAAGAATTTAGAGAAGATTCAAATATTATTCATAGATAGAGTTGATCATAAACCCACAATTCATTGTTCTCAACAAACACACCGCAAAAAGAAGATTACCTCGAATAGATCTCCACAAGAGAGGCGGAGAACTTTATATTAAGATTCGAAGAGAGAGAAGAAGCCATCTAGCTACTAACTATGGACCCGAAGGTCTGAGGTAAACTACTCACACTTCATCGGAGAGGCTATGATGATGTACAAGCCCTCCGTGATGACGACCCTCTTCTGGCGGAGCTCTGGAATAGGCCCCAAGATGGCATATCGTGGATACAGAAAGTTGCGGCGGTGGAATTAGGTTTTTTGGCTCCTTTTTTGATCGTTTGGGGGTACGTGTGTATATATAGGAGGAAGAAGTACGCTGGAGGAGCAACGAGGGGCCCACAAGGCAGGGGGCGCGCCCTAGGGGGCGCCCCCCACCCTCGTGACCGCCCCTTTTGTTCCTTGGAGCAGGGTCCAAGTCTCCTGGGTCATGTTCGGTGACAAAATCACGTTCCTGAAGATTTTATTCCGTGTGGACTCCGTTTGATATTCCGTTTATCCGAAACACTGAAATAGGCAAAAAAAACAGCAATTCTCGGCTGGGCCTCCGGTTAATAGGTTAGTCCCAAAAATAATATAAAAGTGGAAAATAAAGCCCAATATAGTCCAAAACAGTAGATAATATAGCATGGAGCAATCAACAATTATAGATACGTTGGAGACGTATCAGGCATCCCCAAGCTTAATTCATGCTCGTCCTCGAGTAGGTAAATGATAAAAAGAGAATTTTTAATGCAGAGTGCTACTTGGCATAATTTCAATGTAAATCTTCTTAATTGTGGTATGAATATTCAGATTAGAAAGATTCAAGACAAAAGTTTATATTGACATAAAAAATAATAATACTTCAAGCATACTAATAAAGCAATTATGTCTTCTCAAAATAACATGGCCAAAGAAAGTTATCCCTACAAAATCATATAGTCTGGCTATGCTCCATCTTCACCACACAAAGTATTTAAATCATGCACAACCCCGATGACAAGCCAAGCAATTGTTTCATACTCTAACTTTTTAAAAACTTTTTCAATCTTCATGCAATACATGAGCGTGAGCCATGGATATAGCACTATAGGTGGAATAGAATGGTGGTTGTGGAGAAGACAAAAAGGAGAAGATGGTCTCACATCAAGTAGGCGTATCAACGGGCTATGGAGATGCCCATCAATAGATATCAATGTGAGTGAGTAGGGATTGCCATGCAATGGATGCACTAGAGCTATAAGTATATGAAAGCTCAAAAAGAAACTAAGTGGGTGTGCATCCAACTTGCTTGCTCATGAAGACCTAGGGCAATTTTTCAGGAAGCCCATCATTGGAATATACAAGCCAAGTTCTATAATGAAAAATTCCCACTATTATATGAAAGTGATAACATGAGAGACTCTCTACTATGAAGATCGTGGTGCTACTTTGAAGCACAAGTGTGGTAAAAGGATAGTAACATTGTCCCTTCTCTCTTTTTCTCTCATTTTATTTTTTTATTTGGGCCTTTCCCCTTTTTTTATGGCCTCTTTTTATTTGGGCTTCTTTGGCCTCTTTTATTTATTTATTTTTCGTCCGGAGTCTCATCCCGACTTATGGGGGAATGATAGTGTCCATCATTCTTTCCTCACTGGGACAATGCTCTAATAAAGATGATCATCACACTTTTATTTTTCTTATAACTCAACAATTACAACTCGATACTTAGAACAAAATATGACTCTATGTGAATGCATCCGGCGGTGTACCGGGATATGCAATATGACAATGATGGAGTGTGTCATGAACGGAACAGTGGAATGTTGCATGGTAATATATCTCAGAATGGCTATGGAAATGCCATAATAGGTAGGTATGGTGGCTGTTTTGAGGAAGGTATATGGTAGGTGTATGATACCGGCGAAAGGTGCGCGGTATTAAAGAGGCTAGCAAAGGTGGAAGGGTGAGAGTGCGTATAATCCATGGACTCAACATTAGTCATAAAGAACTCATATACTTATTGCAAAAATCTAGAAGTTATCAAATCAAAGTATTACGCGCATGCTCCTAGGGGGATAGATTGGTAGGAAAAGACCATCGCTCGTCCCCGACCGCCACTCATAAGGAAGACAATCAATAAATAAATCATGCTCCGACTTCATCACATAACGGTTCACCATATGTGCATGCTACGGGAATCACAAACTTTAACACGAGTATTCTTTAAATTCATAACTACTCAACTAGCATGACTTTAATATTATCACCTCCATATCTCAAAACAATTATCATGCTTCAATCTTTTCTTAGTATTCAACACACTCAAAAGAAAGTTTCACAAATCTTGAATACCAAGCATATTATTATTAAGCAAATTACCATGCTATTAAGGGACTCTCAAAATAATTTAAGTGAAGCATGAGAGATCAATAGTTTCTTTAAAACATATCCACAACCGTGCTCTAAAAGATCTAAGTGAAGCACATAGAGCAAAATTATAACGCTCAAAAGATATAAGTGAAGCACATAGAGCAAAACTACTTAGCTCAAAAGATATAAGTGAAGCACATAGAGAAAAACTACTTAGCTCAAAAGATATAAGTGAAGCACATAGAGCAAAACTACTTAGCTCAAAAGATATAAGTGAAGCACATAGAGTATTCTATCAAATTTTAATTCATGTATGGCTCTCTCAAAAGGTGTGTACATCAAGGATGATTGTGGCATACTAAGACACAAAGACACAAATAATACAAGACGCTCCAAGAAAAACACATATCATGTTGGTGAATAAAAATATAGTTCCAAGTAAATTACCGATGGAAGTGGACGAAAGAGGGGATGCCTCCTGGGGCATCCCCAAGCTTTGACTTCTTGGTGTCCTTGGATTATCTTGGGGGTGCCATGGGCATCCCCAAGCTTAGGCTCTTGCCATTACTTGTTCCATGATCCATCAAAAGAATTCACCCAAAACTTCAAAACTTCACAACACAAAACTCAAAATAGAAAACTCGTGAGCTCCGTTAGCGAAAGAAAACAAAAGACCACTTCAAGGTACTGTAATGAACTCATTCTTTATTTATATTGGTATTAAACCTACTGTATTCCAACTTATCTATGGATTATAAACTATTTTACTAGCCATAGATTCATCAAAATAAGCAAACAACACACGAAAAACAGAATCTGTCAAAAACAGAACAGTCTGTAGTAATCTGTAGCTAGCATAAGATCTGGAACCCAAAAAATTCTAAAATAAATTGCTGGACGTGACGAATTTACCTATTAATCATCTGAAAAAATAATTAACTAAATATCACTCTTCAAATAAAAATTACAGCAGTTCTCGTGAGCGCTAAAGTTTCTGTTTTTTACAGCAAGTTCAACAAGACTTTCCCCAAGTCTTCCCAACGGTTCTACTTGGCACATACACTAATTAAACAAAAAAACACAGCCAAAACAGAGGATAAATAATTTATTTATTAATAAACAGGAGCAAAAAGCAAGGAATAAAAATAAAATTGGGTTGCCTCCCAACAAGCGCTATCGTTTAACGCCCCTAGCTAGGCATAAAAGCGAGGATAGATCTAGGTATTGCCAAATTTGGTAGGCAATTCTTCAATTAGGCATCTACCATCTTTAGGAATTTATTTCTTTTTAATTAATTATCAAACTTTTAGGCACAAGATCTAAAAATTCATTTGTAATAGATGGTTCCTTAATGATAGCAAAAAGATCGGGATGAACACTTATAGATTTAAGATCCGCAGTTTCCTTACTAGATGATTCACCCTTATTTTTAGGAACATACATAAGCTTGGAAATTTTAGTAGGAGGACTTGGAGTATTCTTTACGGAAGAAAAGGCGGTTCCCAAATTTGTAATGATACCCTCAAGTTTATCAATTCTCGTAGAATCTAAGTTCATTCTCTCATTAACTATGGGTTCTTTTTCCTTAATATTTTTCAAAGTCATTACTACCTTAGATCCATATTGAGTAATTTGATTGTGGATCTTTTTATCTAGATTTTCAATTGATTCAACAGTAGCAACTTTATTTTCGATAATTTCAAGTCTTTGCATAACATGCTCCAAAGTTAACGTGGTTCCATTAACCAAAAGAGGTGGTGAGCCAAATAAATTTAGCATAGCATTATAAGAATCAAAAGTATGGATACCCAAGAAATTCCCTCTGGTAATGGTATCGAGGATATATCTACACCAAGGATTAACATCTACACAAAAATTGCGGAGAAGAACTAAGGTAGATTGCTTCTTGGTAGATCTATTTTGAGCTTTGCAAATTCTATACCAAGCATCTTTTAGATTTTCTCCCTCCCTTTGTTTAAAATTTAGAACTTCACTCTCGGGAGACAACAGAGAAGATATGAGACTAGTCATGACAACAAGCAAACAAGAGCGAACGGGCAAAAGAGGCAAATAGAGAGGGAGGATAGGGAGAGCGAGGGCAAATAAAACGGCAAGGGTGAATTGGGGGGAGAGGAAAACGAGAGGCAAATGGCAAATAATGTAATGAGAGAGATAGGGATTGTGATGGGTACTTGGTATGTTGACTTTTTGCGTAGACTCCCTCGCAACGGCGCCAGAAATCCTTCTTTCTACGTCTTGAGCTTGCGTTGGTTTTCCCCGAAGAGGAAGGGATGATGCAGCAGAGTAGCGTAAGTATTTCCCTCAGTTTTTCAGAACCAAGGTATCAATCCAGTAGGAGCCCACACTCAAGTCCCTCGTACCTGCACAAAGTGATAGCTACTCGCAACCAACGCAATTAGGGGTTGTCAAGCCCTTCACGGTCACTTACGAGAGTGAGATCTGATAGATATAATATTTTTGGTATAAAGATGCAAAGTAAAAAGTAAAAGCAAAGTAAAAAAGCAAAGCAAGATTAAAGTAATGGAGATTGATATGATGAGAATAGACCCGGGGGCCATAGGTTTCACTAGTGGCTTCTCTTAAGAGCATAAGTATTCTACGGTGGGTGAACAAATTACTGTTGAGCAATTGATAGAATTGAGCATAGTTATGAGAATATCTAGGCATGATCATTTATATAGGCATCACGTCCGTGACAAGTAGATCGAAACAATTCTGCATCTACTACTATTACTCCACTCATCGACCGCTATCCAGCATGCATCTAGAGTATTAAGTTAGAAACAGAGTAACGCCTTAAGCAAGATGACATGATGTAGAGAGATAAATTCATGCAATATGAAATAAACCCCATCTTGTTATCCTCGACGGCAACGATACAATACGTGCCTTACTGCCCCTTCTGTCACTGGATAAGGACACCGCAAGATCAAACCCAAAGCTAAGCACTTCTCCCATGGCAAGAACTACCAATATAGTTGGCCAAACCAAACGGATAATTCGAAGAGACTTGCAAAGATAACCAATCATACATAAAAGAATTCAGAGAAGATTCAAATATTATTCATAGATAGACTTGATCATAATCCCACAAATTCATCGGTCTCAACAAACACACCGCAAAAAGAAGATTACATCAAATAGATCTCCACAAGAGAGGGGGAGAACTTTGTATTGAGATTCAAAGAGAGAGAAGAGGCCATCTAGCTACTAACTATGGACCCGAAGGTCTGAGGTAAACTACTCACACTTCATCAGAGAGGCTATGATGATTTAGAAGCCCACCATGATGATGGCCCTCTTCCGGCGGAGCTTCGGAATAGGCCCCAAGATGGGATCTCGTGGATACATAAAGTTGCGGCAGTGGAATTAGGTTTTTTGGCTCCTTTTCTGATCGTTTGGGGGTACGTGTGTATATATAGGAGGAAGAAGTATGCCGGAGGAGCAACGAGGGGCCCACGAGGCAGGGGGCACGCCCTAGGGGGGCGCCCCCACCCTCGTGACCGCCTCTTTTGTTCCTTGGAGCACGGTCCAAGTCTCCTGGATCACGTTCGGTGAGAAAATCACGTTCCCGAAGATTTTATTCCGTTTGGACTCCGTTTGATATTTTGTTTATCCGAAACACTGAAATAGGCAAAAAACAGTAATTCTGTGTTGGGCCTCTGGTTAATAGGTTAGTCCCAAAAATAATATAAAAGTGGAAAATAAAGCCCAATATAGTCCAAAATAGTAGATAATATAGCATGGAGCAATCAAAAATTATAGATACGTTGGAGACGTATCAGTCTCCACATTAATAATGCATGGACAACTGCCGCCAACTCAAGATCGTGAGTGGGGTAGTTCCTTTTGTTGGGTTTCAACTGACAAGAGGTATAAGCCACAACTTTCTTCTCTTGCATTAACACAGCACCAAGACCTTGTAAGGAGGCATCACAGAAAACTTAAAATGGCTTGGATTCGTCAGGAGGAGTCAAGACAGGAGCTGTGAATAGCTTGTCTTTGAGGGTGTTGAAATCAACGTCACATTCAGGCGTCCAGACATACTTGGCATGGTTCTGGAGGAGGTTGGAAAGAGGCTTTGCAATCTTAGAGAAATTCTCAACGAATCTTCGACAATAGCTTGCAAGCCCAAGAAAACTGCGGAGCTGCTTGACATTTTGAGGAGGTTCCCAATTCACAATTGAGGACACCTTCTCGGGATTAACAGCGATGCCCTTGGCGGAGATGATATGACCAAGGTTGAAAGTGCGTTATATCGACTAGAGGGGGGTGAATAGGCGATTTTTATGAAAGTCTTCAAAACGTGGAAGTTATGAAGACAAACGATAGAAATAAACCTATTACCCTGCAGCGGAAGGTAGACTACACTAGGCAAGCCATAGTCAAGTATTCAATAGAGTGAAAGCACAATGACTAATAGCAGCAATGTAGTAAGGATCAGATAGGAAGATATTGTGAAGCCACATAGAACATGCAGTCACTCAGTGAAGACAAAAGATAGTGCGAACATACAATGACTTCACAAGGAGTAACAGTAAGTAAAGGGAAGGGAAGATGAAACCAGTGACTCGCTGAAGACAATGATTTGTTGGACCAGTTCCAGTTGCTGTGACAACTGTACGTCTGGTTAGGGCGGCTAGGTATTTAAACCTTAGGACACACAGTCCCGGACACCCAGTCCTGAACACGCAGCTTAGGA
This sequence comes from Triticum dicoccoides, assembly GCF_002162155.2. NCBI lineage: Eukaryota > Viridiplantae > Streptophyta > Magnoliopsida > Poales > Poaceae > Triticum > Triticum dicoccoides. Next base: position 338,412,033 of record NC_041392.1, read on the forward strand.
CACCCAGTCCTCACCATATTCCCCTTGAGCTAAGGTCACACAGACCTCGCCCAATCACTCTGGTAAGTCTTCAAGGTAGACTCCAAAACCTTCACAGACTTCGTTCACCGGCAATCCACAATGTCTCTTGGATGCTCAGAACATGACGCCTAACCGGCTGGAGGATGCACAGTCCTCAAGTGTAATAAGTCTTCAGATCACACAGACAAGAAGACTTAAGTGATGCCTAATTCTCTTTGGCTCTGGGTGGTTAGGGCTTTATCCTCGCAAGGAATTCTCTCTCAAAGGCTTCGAGGTGGGTTGCTCTCAAACGACAAAAGCCGTACTCTGAATCTGAGCAGCCAACCGTTTATGGTTGTAGGGGGTGGGCTATTTATAGCCACTTGGCAACCCGACCTGATTTGTCCGAAATGACCCTGGGTCACTAAGGAACTGACACTTGTTCCAATGGTCAGATTTCAAACTCACACGGCAACTTTACTTGGGCTTCAAGCAAAGCTGACTTGCCCGACTCTGGACAAGATTCGCTCTCAAAGTCTTCACTCGAAGACATAGGTTTTGTTTAAGCATCACTTCAGTCATTCTGACTGGTTCTCTTGGACCCCACTTAACAGTACGGTGGTTCCTATGACTCAACACAGAAGAAAGAGAACTACGAAAGATCTAACTCTTCGAGCTCCATAGGCTTCATGTGGTGTCTTCTCTTGTCATAGTCTTCAATGTGAATATCTTCATATACCACCTTTGACTTCAATGTCTTCATACATTTTTAGGGGTCATCTCTGGTAGGAAAACCGAATCAATGAGGGACTTCTACCTGTGTTATCCTGCAATTCTCACAAACACATTAGTCCCTCAACTAGGTTTGACGTCAATACTCCAAAACCAACTAGGGGTCGCACTAGATGCACTTACAATCTCCCCCTTTTTGGTGATTGATGACAAACTAGTTGAAGTTTTCAACGGGGAATATAATCTGTGAAATTGTAAAGGATAAGGAATTGTCTTCATAAGTTGCAAGCGATCCCCCTGAAGATGTGCATATAAGTAATTTGCTTTTGGAATGCAAATGCACATGGCAGGTTGTACTTGTGGAGATCCACTTGAACTTATGATGACAATCCACTATGCATGTGAAAGTATATGAAGATAATGACATGCATAATGGAAAATGGACGTCTGCAGAATGATCTAAGTGCGGAATTTATCATCGCAACACAAGGTGGCAGATAAGTAGCAGACGATCATTGAGTTTAAGTGTTACAACTCAAAGAACCAAATGTAGCAAAACGAGAGTTGTAAGCACGAAGCAAAATATAAAGCACCCGCCCATATGGACCCGCTTGAAGACTATCAACCTCATATGCTTCGCCCCCTTTTGTCAGTAAGGACCAAAAAGGTTTGAAGACATAGAGCATCTACTCGTTCCCATGAGGAATAGGTGAAGCAGCAGGGTCGTTGGTGGTGTTTGGCGGTGCTGAAGAGCTTGGAGCAGAGTCGAAGCATGCTGAAGGAGGTGGCGGTGAAGTAGCATCGTCTTCATCCTCGATCACTCTGGCATTCACAGTTGCAGCAGAGGAAGAGAACTCAAAGTCTTCAAGGGATGGAGTTCGTCGCAGCACTGCCCTTCGAGGAGGTGTGGCGTCAAACTTGAATAGCTCAGTGAAGCCATCCTCTTGAAGATCATCTTCAGAACACATCAGCGTTAGCCCTTTCCATGTGCGGCGAGAGGTTTCATGGGCAACAAAAGCATTCTTGGTGGCAAGATTGCGAATGCGATTAACATCCACCAAGAGGCTTTGCATCTGACGCTTCAGCCAGTCATGATGCCTATCCTGTTTCTGATGAAGAGCCACAAGAAGCTCTCGGTCGTTGAGAACACGAGTGCGCTTCTTGGGTCGTGGAGCAGTTGTACTGTCAGTGGCTTCAGTGAGAGCAGGATGCAGTGCACGTGTAGTGCCAGCCAAAGGGTACACACGAGTTACGGCTTCAACTCCTTCAATGTTCTGAGAAAAACTTTGATGCTCTGCATTCTGAAGACTTAGGGGTTCCTTGGCAGGCTCAGGATAGATGGCTTCAATCGACATATCCACATCAGGCAGAAAAATCTGATGATTGCGAGCAGATGGCTGATATGAGATAGTGGAGTGAAGTTTGATCAGCCGCATGACCCATGGGGCGTGGAACTTCAAGTCAAACAGATCAGAGCCTGATGCAGCAAGTTGGCGAATGAAGAAGTCCTGTGCATTGAAGCATTTTCCATGAAGAATATAGAAGACCAAAGTCTTCATTGCACCTTCAAGCTTGGCATGTGGAGAATGTCCTTTGATTGGCCAGAGAGTTCGCCTTATGATGTGATAAATGGTTCTTGGCAGATACTCAAGGTCTTCAACGAAGAACTCCATGGGATAAGCAGCATCTTAGGGCAATGGCTTCATCATACTGAGCATCTGACTCATATTAGGTTCAGTCTTCTGAGAGATGCTCTCAATAGCTTCACTGTGAAGCGGACAGCCATGCTCGTAGAGATCGCCAGGAGTGGGAAAACCAGTGAGCTCAATGATGTCAAAGGCTTTGGCTTCATGATGAACGTTTCCTGTCATCCACTCCAGGACCCAAGTCTTCGGATCTCTGTTATACCCGCGGATGTGAAGTGTGGCATAGAATTGGAGCAGCAACTCTTCATTCCAATGCTCTTGGTCAGTGACGAACGACAGCAATCCAACTTCTTTGAAGCAATCCAGAGCTTCTTCCAGACAGGGCAGACCAGCTTTAGCTTCAATGTCAAGACGTTCGTGGGGGAAGATGCGACCTTGATTGTATAGAATGCAGGAGTAATAGCTTCGCTGCGGATAGCTCCAGAACCGATTAGATGATATCCTTTCCCTTGAGTAGGGCTTCCTGGAGCTATTGAAGAATGTGTTGTCTGCTCCGAAGCCATTGATATTGAAGGAGCCAGGTGCTGATGCAGGACCTGGGAACCTTGGCAATCTTGGGATTGACTTCTTTACCTGAGGCCTGTGCTCAACATGATAGTCGAACTGGGGACCGGCAGCAGACTCAGGAACAGAAGTGGCAGGATCAGTGGCTTCGCTGACTTCTGGTGCTTTTGTTGGTGAGGTGCTCCACATTAGCTTCAGCCATGACAGCGTCAGTGGCTTCAGTGGTGTTGGTGGTGGCAACCGGATTGTCTTCAGCAGAGACTTGAGGCCTTGGACCTTTGCGAAGCCTGCGCAACACGGGTGACGCCTGTGGAGTTGTCGTTGGCTGGGCCTCAAAGTCTTCTTCCTCTTGTGGGCGATCTGCCCATGAAGCATCCTGTGCAATTAGCGTCAGTGGACGACCAATGCTGATGAGTTCGTTGTGCGTGAGCACAGGCGATGATACCTGTTGGTGCTCTAGCTGAGGAAGGGCTGCATCATCTTCAACATGGTCATGGTGACCAATGTCTTCAGCAGCGATGGGATCAGCTGCTGGAAAGTCTTCAGCTTCATGAGCCTCTGTGAAAGCAGGCTCATGGATAGTCAGTTGACGTTCTTGTGGATCGGTGTCGCGGTGAACCATGGAAATGGGTTCAACAATCAAGGGCTCTGTGGGAGCAGCCCGATCTTTCTTGGTCTTCCTTTTCTTCTTGGAGGGGGCAATAGGAGAGGCTTCAGGATGTTTCCTCTTTCTGGCTTCAGCCTCAGTAGTCCTCGTCTTCTTCAGTTCTGAAGCGGTTGACCTGGCCTTTGGCTTCGAGCCAGTCATGCTAGTTGGGAAGACAATGAGGTCTGCTTCCTGCCTTGGTGTGTCGGGTTCAGCCGTAGCAGGCTTATTCTTCTTCTTTGTGGCCATCCTGGGGTCGATGCCAAGACGCCCAAGGGCTTTGCGCTTCTCAGCCTCATTGTAGGCTTGCACACATCTGTCAGCCAGAACCTTCATGCGCTCACGCAAACCCTGAGCTTCTGCATGTTTCTTGAGAAAGGCTTCCTTGAGCTCGTGCAGCATAATCTTGAAATTCTTCACCTCTTGCATGCTGAGCTTGGCCATATGCTTCCTGAACTAAGATTTCTCAAAGTCAATCTTCTGCTTCAGTTCAACAATGCGCTGGGCGATAGCTAGCTATGAAGCAATAGTGCCATGGAAGGCGACACTGAGGCCAATGGGTAGTTGCAGATCTTCGAAGCTGATGTTTGGCGTGTCAAACCACTCGTCAATGAAGTTGTGGATGATGGTTACATCAAAGAGAGGTAGATCATTAAAGATTTCTGCTTCTTCTTTGCTCTTGATGAGTTGCTCAAGAGCATCATCTGCAAGATCTTCATCACTTGACAGATCAATGGCATCATTGCGCAGAATGGCAGCAGCTGTTAGCTCTTGGCCGGTGTGTGGCAGAGGCATCTTGACCTTCTGGGGCTTGGAGATGCGTCATAAATCTTCGGACTGCACACTATCTTCAGGAGGTGCAGTTGCCAGTGGCTTCGCCCGTGAGATTTTTGGTGAAGGGGCAGGCTTTGAAGCTTTAGGCTTCTTCAACTTCTTTGGCTTCGGTGCTGCAGGCGCTTCATCTGATTCAGCGTCAGCTGCAGGCTCATTCACTGCAGTCCCTTGAACCAAGATATGGGTGATGAGGCCTTCAAGGTTGTAGAAAGGACCGACGACATTGGGTTCTGCATCTCGTGTGCCATCAGCCCTTGGAGCTAAGGAACCAGGGTTGAAGTCTAATCCCAATGTCTTCTTGTTTTGCTTCGCTGAGTTCTGGGCAAACTGGAAGTTGCGCTTGAAAAGAATGTTGTCACTACACCATAGTAGTGACGATGGGTGTGCATCAACAGGCTATGGCCCACGGACCATGCAGGGATAGAAGCCTTGTTCAATGGCTTCATCTCTGGACCTGGGTTGAAGATTCTTGTATAGGATGTCTCCCCACGGTCTCTTGATGGCATTTTTCTCAGCATATTCCTGGGTTACAAATCGGTATTTGAACCATTGTTCTTCCCAATATCTTTGAATCCATTGGATTCGGGTCTTGCGCTGATTGTAATCCTCTTCAGGATCTGTCTTGTACAGTTCTGAGAGGTCATCTAGCAGATCTCTAGATGTTTCTCCACGATGCTTTCTGCCACCCTTCCTTGCTGATTTCTCTGAAGCCATGAACTATAAACTGAAAGGCTTCAACACGTTCAAAGGCTTCAAATATTTTCGCTTGCTGGACAAACAGGAACTTGCTTCGGGAGAATTTATATGATGTTGTAAGAATTCTGCAAATGAATGCAGACTATGAGAACCAAGGGATTCTCCCATGGACATGTACCTGTGACAACATTAAGGTGCAAGGGAAGGGGAAGAGGTCATATGCATTCTCAGAAGATTTTGAATATAAAATAGTTTAGAAGACATTGACCTCATCGTGCGAAGACATTCACTCATAGATAAGGAGTTGGTTCCAGATTTGTACGAATGCAGAGATCAGTACGAGGAATCTAACTACTTTGTGAATCATAAGTGAATATACTAGGCATGTTATGAGATGCAATATGAGAGAGATCTAACTTGTGTGAATAGAAACTGCTTGTGGTAGAAAGTGACAAAGCCATAGGATCAACGGTGCCGTAAAAAGGAAGTTTTATTTACCACACTAAGAACTGCTAGACGGAGTGGAAGATGAGGCCGAGAAGTTCGATATTCCATGCCCTAACTTGGCGACGGAGGACACCTACGGCGACGGTGGAGAGGACGATGTCCGCGGTCGGCATGAAGACGGCGTCGGAGAGGTTGCGGCAGCGAAGCGCTTCGTCGCCAGCGTCGTCGAGGGCTAGCGGTGGCGCTAGGGTTCGTGCGAGAGTGGAAGAAGAGATAATGACCGCCGTGAAGTGTGTATTTATAGGTACAGGGGTGGCACTGCGTTATTACATAGGTGCCCCTGGCAATTCGCATCTGAGGAACACGTGGCCATCGTGCAGAATTTTGGGGGTTTGTTCCACGTCCCACGCACGCCTGGATTGTCGGGTGGTCGTTCCTACTTCTCTAGGTTTCATGTGGAGGAATGAGCATTGAAGGTGGACTTAAGGTTTGTCTTTGTATCTTCTGCTGACAAGGACGCAGAGAAGACATTCAACAGTTTCAATAGAATGCATATGATTTGGAGAGATAGAGCTTGAGATAGATAGCATAGAGAGGTTAGGGTCCGATCACATTCACTTAGTTCAAAAGATTCAACAAGAAGACATAGCTATAAGTGAATGCTGTAGAGGACAGAACACTAGTATATATATATAATCAACATAGTGAAGATAATCATGAAGACATGTTGAGATTGAAGCCAAACCAAATGTGAAGACATAGCAAGGTAACGCCATGAGTGAAACACTTCAAAATAGAACATTTGGTGGTGGCGTTACCCACCATATAGGAAGTATTAGACCCAGACACGGCGCACAATTATCGTGGCGCTCCGAAGTCAAATTCCACATTAATGTATTCGCACTTAGAATGTATGTCTTCATTGATTGAAGATATACTTTACTTCGTGTGTTGCACATCTAAGTCATCAATATGCATAAGGGTTAGGATGTGTGCCTGATCACAGGACATTTGAGGATTCCAGGCTATTTAGCTCACACCGTAACTTGCAAAATCTCTTCTCATCCAAGGGCTTGGTGAAGATATCTACCAATTGCTCTTCCGTGTTGACGTGTATGATATCAATATCTTCCTTCACAACATGATCTCTGAGAAAGTGATGACGAATTTCAATGTGCTTTGTCTTCGAGTGCTGAACTGGATTGTTGGCAATCTTGATGGCGCTTTCGTTGTCGCAGTAGAGTGGCACTTGCTTCAGATGAATGCCATAGTCTTTGAGCGTTTGCTTCTTCCACAAAAGTTGAGCGCAGCAAGATCCAGCAGCAATGTATTCAGATTCAGCAGTGGAGAGAGATACACAGTTCTGCTTCTTTGAAGACCAACATACAAGTGATCGTCCCAGAAAGTGACATGTCCCTGATGTAGACTTGCGATCAACTTTGTCACCAGCATAATCAGCATCCGAGAATCCAACCAGATTGAACTCTGAGCCCTTTGGATACCATAATCCTAGAGTTGGGGTGTGAGCCAAATATCGAAGAATTCACTTCACAGCTAAGTGATGCGACTCCTTTGGTGCCGCTTGAAATCGAGCACACATGCAAACACTAAGCATAATATCTGGCCTAGATGCACATAGATAAAGTAAGGAACCAATCATGGAGCGGTATACCTTTTGATCAAACTCTTTACCATTGTCGTTAGGACCCAGATGATGCTTGGCTGCCATTGGCGTTGTGAAGCCTTTGCAGTCTTGCATACCGAACTTTTTCAAGCAATCTTTGAGATACTTCTCTTGAGATATGAATATGCCATTGCGTTGCTGTCGTATTTGAAGACCGAGAAAGAACTTCAGCTCTCCCATCATAGACATTTGATATTGCTCTTGCATCATATATCCAAACTCTTCACTGTACTTCTGATTGGTGCAGCCGAAGATAATGTCATCCACATATATTTGGCACACAAACAGTTCACCATCATATGTCTTCGTGAAGAGAGTGGGGTCGAGAGAACCAGGTATGAAGCCTTTGCTCTTCAGGAAGTATTTGAGTGTGTCACACCAGGCCTGAGGGGCTTGTTTGAGGCCATACAGTGCCTTGTTGAGCTTGTATACCATGTTAGGATGTTTTGGATCTTCAAAGCCAGGAGGTTGTGCAACATACACTTCTTCTTTAATCTTGCCATTGAGGAAGGCGCTCTTCACATCCATTTGATAAAGAAGTATGTTGTGATGATTTGCATAGGCCAGCAGTATGCGTATGGCTTCAAGTCTAGCCACAGGAGCAAATGTTTCATTGAAGTCAATGCCTTCCACTTGAGTATATCCTTGAGCAACGAGACGAGCTTTGTTTCTAACAACTTGACTATGCTCATCTTGCTTGTTGCGGTATATCCATTTGGTGCCTATTATGTTGTGCTTCCGAGGATCGGGACGCTTGACCAGTTCCCATACATTATTCAGCTCAAACTGTTGAAGCTTGTCTTGCATAGCTTGAATCCATTCAGGTTCCATGAAGGCTTCTTCAACTTTCTTGGGTTCTGTTATTGAGACGAATGTGAAGTGCCCATAGAAATTTGCTAGCTGAGTTACCCTTAAACGAGTGAGTGGACCGGGTGCATTGATGCTATCAATTATTCTTTCAATCTGCACTTCATTGGCAACGCGAGGATGTACAGGGCGAAGATTTTGCTCTTGCTGATCATTGTCATTATTAGAAGGAATGTCTTCAGGCTGAGCATTGTCTTCATGTTGATCAGGTGCTGAGATGATAAGTTCTTCTTCAGGATGAGCTTCAGAAGGTATAATTTCTCCAGTTCCCATTAGCTTGATTGATTCACTGGATGGAACTTCATCTAGAACATTTGGCAGTTGCTCTCTTTGTGAACCATTGGTCTCATCGAACCGCACATCCACTGTTTCAACCACTTTATAATGAAAGAGATTGAAGACTCTGTAGGAGTGCGAATCCTTTCCATATCCAAGCATAAAACCCTCATGTGCTTTTGGTGCAAACTTTGAGGTGTGATGTGGGTCCTTGATCCAGCACCTGGCGCCAAATACTCTGAAGTAACTGACATTTGGCTTCTTTCCAGTAAGGAGCTCATAAGATGTCTTGTTCAGAAGCTTGTGAAGATAAACACGATTGATTGTATGGCATACAGTATCAATGGCTTCAAGCCAGAATTTTCTTGGAGTCTTGTATTCATCTAGCATCGTTCTGGCCATCTCAATGAGTGTTTTGTTCTTGCGTTCGACGACCCCATTCTGCTGTGGCGTGTACGGGGCTGAGAATTCATGTGTGATGCCAAAGTTATCAAGATATGTATCAAGGCCAGTGTTCTTGAATTCAGTGCCATTGTCACTTCTGATATGCTTTATCTTGGCGCCATAGTTGTTCATTGCTCGATTGGCGAAGCGTCTGAAGACATCCTGCACTTCAGTCTTGTAAAGGATTATGTGCACCCAAGTATATCTAGAATAATCATCAACAATGACAAAGCCATAGAGACAAGCAGTAGTAGTAAGAGTTGAGTAATGAGTGGGACCGAAAAGATCCATGTGAAGGAGTTCGAAGGGTCGAGTAGTGGTCATGATTGTCTTCGAGGGATGTTTGGCCCTCGTCATCTTTCCTGCCTCACAGGCACCGCATAAGTGATCTTTCTTGAACTTGACGCCCTTGATGCCTATGACATGCTTATTCTTTGCCAGGGTGTGGAGGTTCCTCATGCCAGCATGCCCAAGCCTCCGATGCTAGAGCCAGCATTCTGAAGCTTTTGCTAGAAGACATACGGCAAGCTGTGGTCCTGCTGAGAAATCTACCACGTACAAATCATCTTTTCGATACCCTTCAAATACTAGAGACTTGTCAGATTCCATTAGAACAAGGCAACGATATTTTCCAAATATTACGATCATGTTTAAATCGCAAAGCATTGAGACAGACATTAAGTTGAAGCCAAGGGATTCAACAAGCATGACTTTATCCATGTGTTGATCCCTTGAGATTGCAGCTCTACCTAGACCCAATACCTTACTTTTACCAGTGTCAGCAAATGTGATGTGGCTCTTGTCGGATGGACGTAAGGTTGAGTCCATAAGAAGGCTTCTTTTGCCAGTCATGTGATTTGTACACCCACTATCAATAATCCATTATGAAGACGCTGGTGTCGTACCCTACAGTGCGATTAGGGGGATAGGCTTCACAAAGAGCATTGTGAAGCAAAAACATTTTATGAACCAGTGGGTTATGAAAGCTTAGATCCAGGTTAGGACTAATAGGGAGAGTAGCAAGCGATTCAGGAATGAAGTACATAGTAAGACCATTCGGGCATTTGATCTGGCGCCCTACAAGATGTTTAAGGTCCTCAGCAATAGCGTCAGACGATTTTGGTTTTCTGCTGGAGACCTTTCCTTGCAAAAGAGAGTTAAGCTTTCTTAGCCACCCACATCTTCAAGGGTGGCTTAGAAGCAATAAGTCTAAGTGCAGCATCTGAGAACTTTGGCTTTGGAGCCCTAGCAAACAGTCTTGCAGGCGGACAATAATACTCATAAGAATAAGCAGAATAGTTCTTGGTCTTATGAACATGGCGGTTTGATGAACCGCTCTCATATTCATATGCCTGAGTATGGTTTCCCTGCAAAACATTTGCGTTAGTGTGACTCAGGTGAGTCCTCTGTCTGTATGAAGCCTTTGGACCGTATGAAGCCTTTGGTTTGAGGTTTGTCTTCTTCACGTGAGGTGTCATGATGACATTCACAGGAAGATTCTCCAGACACCTTTTCGGAACCCAGATCTTCTTCATAGGCGGTCCATTCCTGCAGTTAGTACCAATGTACCTGGCAAACACTTCACCATTCTGATTCTTAAACAGTTTATAGTTTGCATCAAGGGATTCATCAATGATAATGGGGTTAGCACAAGTGAAGCCAGATAGATTGGATGGATCTGCTGAAGATTCCTTTGCAGCAACCCACGTGGTTTTGGGGTACTGCTCAGGTTTCCAGTAAGAGCCATCAGCATTCATTTTCCTTACGAACCCAACACCCTCTTTCCTCGGGTTTTGGTTCAGAATCTGCTTTTTGAGGACATCACATAGTGTCTGATGCCCTTTAAGACTTTTGTACATCCCTGCTTCAAGCAATGTCTTCAACCTAGCATTCTCATCGGCAATAGCAGTGGTATCCTCAGCAGAGGGGTTAGTTACCACATCAACAGTTGAAGATATTGCAATAGTAGTAGCAGTAGAACATTCAGCAACAGAAGTAGCATTATCACGCTCAATGCATTTAAGACATGGTGGTTCAAATCCTTCCTGAGCGGAACTGATCTGTTTGGCGCGAAGTGACTCGTTTTCCTTTTGAAGATCTTCATGAGCCGCTCTCAATTTCTCAAGATCTTTCTTCTGTTGAAGATAATCATAGGAAAGCTTTTCATTAGTTGTTGAGAGAGTTTCATGACGACTTTAAAGTTCCTCATACTTAACGTGAAGATTTTTTATGTCTTCAATTAAGGATTCAGATCGAGTCATTTCAGCACCTAACAGATCATCGCTTCTGTCTAACAGTTTTTGAATATGTTCCATAGCTCTCTGTTGTTCAGTTGCAATTTTAGCAAGTGTCTTGTAGCTGGGTTTTGAACCACAATCAGAGTCATCGTCACTAGATGTTTGATAGTGAGTAGTGCGTGTGTTTACCTTGGCACCGCGTGCAATGAAGTAGTAGGTAGAAGCGGAGTAGTCCTTGTCATTTGCATCGGTGTCGGTGATGAAGTCATTGTCTTCAGTGTTGAAGATGGACTTGGCAACGTATGCTGTAGCCAGACTTGCGACGCCTGAATCAGACTCCTCCTCAGACTCCACCTCCGCCTCCTCAGAAGCGGACTCCTCCTCTGAATCCATTTCCTTGCCAACAAACGCACGTGCCTTGCCAGATGAGCTCTTCTTGTGTGATGAAGACTTTGAGGAAGACTTGGAAGAAGACTTTGAGTATTTCTTCTTCTTCTTGTCGTCAGAGTCATATTCCTTGCTCTTCTTATTCTTTTTGTTATCATTGTCCCACTGTGGACACTCAGAGATGAAGTGGCCAGGTTTCTTGCACTTGTGACATGTTTTCTTCTTGTAGTCGTGAGCAGAAGCTTCGTCATTCCTTGAGCTTGATCGGGAAGACTTTCTGAAACCTTTCTTCTTGGTGAATTTTTGGAACTTCTTCACAAGCATAGCAAGTTCCCTTCCAATGTCTTCAGGATCATCCGAACTGCTGTCAGATTCTTCTTCAGATGAGGAGACAGCTTTTGCCTTCAAGGCACGAGTTCGCCCATAGTTTGGACCGTAGATATCTCTTTTCTCAAAAAGCTGAAACTCATGTGTATTGAGCCTCTCAAGTATGTCAGATGGATCGAGTGTCTTGAAATCAGGACGTTCTTGAATCATCAGGGCTAGGGTGTCAAACGAACTATCAAGTGATCTCAGTAGTGTCTTGACGACTTCATGTTTGGTGATCTCAATAGCGCCGAGGGCTTGAAGCTCATTTGTGATGTCAGTGAGTTGGTCAAATGTGAGCTGGACATTCTCATTGTCATTTTGCTTGAAGCAGTTGAAGAGGTTGCGAAGGACACTGATTCTCTGATCTTTCTGGGTTGAGACGCCTTCATTGACCTTGGAGAGCCAGTCCCAGACCAGCTTAGATGTTTCCAAAGCACTCACACGGCCATACTGTCCTTTGGTCAGATGACCACAGATGATATTCTTGGCAGTAGAGTCCAGTTGAACGAACTTCTTGACATCAGCAGCAGTGACACCTTCTCCAGCCTTGGGAACGCCGTTCTTGACGACATACCATAGGTCGACGTCAATGGCTTCAAGATGCATGCGCATCTTATTCTTCCAGTAGGGATATTCAGTTCCATCAAAGACGGGGCACGCAGTGGAGACTTTAATTATCCCTGCAGTGGACATAGCAAAAACTCCAGGTGGTTAAACCGAATCACACAGAACAAGGGAGCACCTTGCTCTGATACCAATTGAAAGTGCGTTATATCGACTAGAGGGGGGTGAATAGGCGATTTTTATGGAGGTCTTCAAAACGTGGAAGTTATGAAGACAAATGATAGAAATAAACCTATTACCCTGTAGCGGAAGGTAGACTACACTAGGCAAGCCATAGTCAAGTATTCAATAGAGTGAAAGCACAATGACTAATAGCAGCAATGTAGTAAGGATCAGGTAGGAAGATCTTGTGAAGCCACACAGAACATGCAGTCACTCAGTGAAGACAAAAGATAGTGCGAACATACAATGACTTCAAAAGGAGTAACAGTAAGTAAAGGGAAGGGAAGATGAAACCAGTGACTTGCTGAAGACAATGATTTGTTGGACCAGTTCTAGTTGCTGTGACAACTGTACGTCTGGTTAGGGTGGCTAGGTATGTAAACCTTAGGACACACAGTCCCAGACACCCAGTCCTGAACACGCAGCTCAGGACACCCAGTCCTCACCATATTCCCCTTGAGCTAAGGTCACACAGACCTCGTCCAATCACTCTGGTAAGTCTTCAAGGTAGACTCCCAAACCTTCACAGACTTCGTTCACCGGCAATCCACAATGTCTCTTGGATGCTCAGAACACGACGCCTAACCGGCTGGAGGATGCACAGTCCTCAAGTGTAATAAGTCTTCAGATCACACAGACAAGAAGACTTAAGTGATGCCTAATTCTCTTTGGCTCTGGGTGGTTAGGGCTTTATCCTCGCAAGGAATTCTCTCTCAAAGGCTTCGAGGTGGGTTGCTCTCAAACGACAAAGCTGTACTCTGAATCTGAGCAGCCAACCGTTTATGGTTGTAGGGGGTGGGCTATTTATAGCCACTTGGCAACCCGACCTGATTTGTCCAAAATGACCCTAGGTCACTAAGGAACTGACACGTGTTCCAACGGTCAGATTTCAAACTCACATGGCAACTTTACTTGGGCTTCAAGCAAAGCTGACTTGCCCGACTCTGGACAAGATTCGCTCTCAAAGTCTTCACATGAAGACATAGGTTTTGTTTAAGCATCACTTCAGTCATTATGACTGGTTCTCTTGGACCCCACTTAACAGTACGGTGGTTCCTATGACTCAACACAGAAGAAAGAGAACTACGAAAGATCTAACTCTTCAAGCTCCATAGGCTTCATGTGGTGTCTTCTCTTGTCATAGTCTTCAATGTGAATATCTTCATATACCACCTTTGACTTCAATGTCTTCATACATTTTTAGGGGTCATCTCTGGTAGGAAAACCGATTCAATGAGAGACTTCTACCTGTGTTATCCTGCAATTCTCACAAACACATTAGTCCCTCAACTAGGTTTGTCGTCAATACTCCAAAACCAACTAGGGGTGGCACTAGATGCACTTACAAAGGTAAAGAACTTCGTCAAGCTAGAACTCACAGTTGGAAAACTTCACATAGAATTGATGCTCTCGGGGTTTGTCAAGCACCAATCTCAAATGCTTGGCATGATCCTCCTTATTCTTGGAAAAGACCAAGATATCATCGAGATACACCAGGACGAAATCATTTCTGTAAGGGTTGAAGATGAAGTCCATCATGCGAGAGAACGTTGGAGGAGCATTGACAAGGCCGAAAGACATGACAGTATATTCATAAGAACCATAGCTTGTTCTGAATGCTGTCTTGGGGATATCTTGTTCACGAATGTGAATCTGATGATAAACCATACGGAGGTCAAGCTTGGAGAATACTTTGGCACCTTTTAGTTGCTCGAATAGCTCATTGATGTTGGGAAGTGGATACTTGTTCTTTAGTGTCTTCTTGTTCAATGGACGATAGTCGACGCAGAGTCATTCCATTCCATCCTTCTTGAAAAAAACAACACCACAACCCCATGGAGATGAACACGGTCTGATCAGACCCATACACTCTTGTTCATCGAGTTGTTTCTTCAACTTCTTCAACTCCTCTGGTCCAAGATTGTAAGGATGCTTGCAAACAAGTTCTGTGCCAGGCTCCAGATCAATAACAAATTCAACTGGCCGGTGAGGAGGCATTCCCGGAAGCTCTTCTGGAAAGACGTCTTGGTATTCACAAACGATTGGAATCTGAGAGATGGCATTCAACTCGCCCTTCTCATTGAGAGAAAACAGTCGAATGGTTTCGTCACAAGCGGCATAGACGATCACATCCTCAGAAGAGTATCTCAATTGAATCTGCCTAGCAGCAGAATCAAGCTGAGCCTTATGCTTAGAAAGCCAGTCCATCCCATGAATTAGATCAATATCCGAGTCACAAAGAACAATTGGAGAAGACAGAAATTTATAGTTTCCCATCTTGATAGAGACATCCGGAACCATGGAACTTGCGTTCATGAATTTACCCAGAGAGACAACTAACAACTGTCTAGGCAAATCTTGGAAAACCAACTCATGCTTCGATGCAAAAGGTCTTGAAGTGAAACAATGCGATTCACCAGTATCAAACAATAATTTTGCAGGCAACTCATTAACAGGAAGGTTACCCATGATCACTTCTGAAGAATCCTCTGCCTGAGCTGCGTTCACCATGTTCACCTTTGCATACTTGGAATTATGCTTGACCACTGCATTGCTGGAAGATCTCACAGGAGGAGGAGGCAGAAGGCGCCTTTGCTTGAAGCACTTGTTTGCATAGTGCCCTTTCTGCTGACACTTGTTGCAAGTAAACTCTGAGAGCAGACGATGATAAGGAGCACTTGACCTTGGAGTATGAGACTAAGCTTTGTTCTGATAGCCTGGGTTGGGTGGGTGGGAAGATCCATTGCCACCTTTACTCTTCTGCTGGTAGGGCTGACGAAACGGAGGAGGAGGCAACCAGAACTTCTGTTGCTTAGCTACCACTTGTGATGAAGAAGAAGATTGAACTGCATCCCTGACTCTCTTCTTAGATGCCTCACACTTGATCTGAGCAGCTTCTTGCTTTAATGCCATGTTAAAGAATTGATCGAACTTGGTCGGCTCAAGAAGCGTGAGAGCTAACTACAGATCCTCTTTGAGGCCACCTCTGAATTGATAGATCATACTCTTTTCATCAGGAACGTCTTGTTTAGAAAAGTGAGCAAGTTTCTGAAACTGGATATTGTATTGATACACGGACATGCTACCTTGCTTGATATTGCGGAACTCCTCACGCTTGCTCTCGGCAACACTTGGTGGGATGTGATGAGCTTTGAAGTTTTGGCGGAAATTATCCCAGGTAATCATACGACCTCCTCTGGAATCTCTATATTTTTGAAACCACTCAGAAGCTTGGTCCTTGAGTTGCAACGAAGCAAACTTGACAAAGTCCTCAGGTCTGACATTGCTACATTCAAAATATTTGCAGATGTCCACGAGCCAGTTGTCGATGTCTGTGGCCTCGGCACATTTGCTGAAAGACTTTGGCTGGTTTGCGAGGAACTAGTTGAGGGTAGCAAACTGAGGTTGATTGTTGCCCTGGCCTTTATTTCCTTGGTTGACATGCCCTTTGAGGAAGTCCTGGATTAGGGGGTGTTCGGGTAGCCGGACTATACCTTCAGCCGGACTCCTGGACTATGAAGATACAAGATTGAAGACTTCGTCCCGTGTCCGGATGGGACTTTCCTTGGCGTGGAAGGCAAGCTTGGCGATGCGGATATTCAAGATCTCCTACCATTGTAACCGACTCTGTGTAACCCTAACCCTATCCGGTGTCTATATAAACCGGAGGGTTGTAGTCCGTAGGCAATCAACTCCATATACAACAATCATACCATAGGCTAGCTTCTAGGGTTTAGCCTCCTTGATCTCGTGGTAGATCTACTCTTGTACTACCCATATCATCAGTATTAATCAAGCAAGAGTAGGGTATTAACTCCATCGAGAGGGCCCGAACCTGGGTAAAACATCATGTTCCCTGCCTCCTGTTACCATCCGGCCTATACGCACAGTTCGGGACCCACTACCCGAGATCCGCCGGTTTTGACACCGACATTGGTGCTTTCATTGAGAGTTCCTCTATGTCGTCGCCTTTAGGCCCGATGGCTCCTTTGATCATCAACAACGATGCAGTCTAGGGTGAGACTTTGCTCCCCGGACAGATCTTCGTCTTCGACGGCTTCACTCTACGGGCCAATTCGCTCGGCCACCTGGAGCAGATCGAAAGCTACGCCCCAGGCCATCAGGTCAGGTTTGGAAGCCTAAACTACACGTCTGACATCCACGGGGACTTGATCTTCGACGGATTCGAGCCACAGCCAAGCGCGCCGCACTGTCTCGATGGGCATGATATAGCTCTACCGCCGAACAGCGCCTTGGAGGCCGCATACGCATTGGTTTCGACCATTGATTCGGAGCCTACTGCGCCAATCGAGGATCAGCGGTTGGACGCTGCCTCAGGGGCTGCGATCTCAGAAGCGATCGAGCCGAACGCTAGCCCCGCACTCTGCACGACCCATGACTCCGAGGATCCGGACTCCTCCCCGGACTCCGAACCCCCCGCGCCCCTGCCAATCGAATCCGATTGGGCACCGATAATGGAGTTCACCACCGCAGACATCTTTCAGCGTTCGCCTTTTGGTGACATCCTGAATTCTCTCAAGTCTCTCTCTTTATCAGGAGAGCCCTGGCCGGACTACGGTCAGCGAGGGTGGGATACGGGCGATGAGGAAATTCAAAGCCCACCCACCACCCACTTTGTAGCCACTGTCGACGACCTAACCGACATGCTTGACTTCAGCTCCGAAGACATCGACGGCATGGACGACGATGAAGGAGACGAACAGGAACTAGCACCTGTAGGGCGCTGGAAGGCCACCTCGTCATATGACATATATATGGTGGATACTCCAAAAGATGGAGATGGCAATGGAACAGTGGGGGATGACGCCCCCAAGAAACAGCCAAAGCGCCGGCGTCAGCGGCGCCGCTCTAAATCCCGCCAAAGCAAAAACGGTGATTCTGGCACGGGCGATAATACTACCCCAGATAGCGCCGAAGAACACCCACCCCAGCAAGATTCGGTACAGGAAGATGGAGAATCCAGCCCCCATGAGAGAGCGGCAGACCGAGAGGTCGAGGATGATAACTATACGCCTCCCTCCAAAGACGAGGCAAGCCTCGATGATGATGAATTTGTCATACCATCAGACACCGCCGAACAAGAGCGTTTTAAACGCAGGCATTTAGCCACGGCAAGCAGCCTCAAGAAAAAGCAGCAACAGCTTAGAGCTGCCCAAGATTTGCTAGCTGACAGATGGACTGAAGTCCTTGCGGCCGAAGAGTATGAACTCGAACGCCCCTCCAAGAGTTACCCGAAGCGCAGGCCGCTACCCCGATCAGAGGAGGAAGCACCTACATCACCAGCGCATGACATGGCAGACTAGCCACCTCGCGGCCGCGACAGAGAGGCCCCTCAGCCCTCCACCCAAGCCATGCCCCGACGCCGCTCAACTAAGGCACAGGAAAATGCGCCCGACCTGCGAGACATACTGGAGGATAAGGCAAGACAAACAAGATCGATCTACGGATTGCGCAGGCGCCCTACGGCATGTGACAATGATCTTCACTTCGGATACAACAAATCCGGTCGGGCTGAACACAACAGACATAGCTCTTCCGAGCTGCGTCGTGATATAGCCCAGTACAGAGGCGCCGCACACCCGCTATGCTTCACGAATGAAGTAATGGATCATAAAATCCCAGAGGGTTTCAAACCCGTAAACATCAAATCATACGATGGCACAACAGACCCGGCGGTATGGATCGAGGATTATCTCCTTCACATCCACATGGCACGCAGCGATGATCTACACGCCATCAAATACCTCCCGCTCAAACTTAAAGGACCGGCCCGGCATTGGCTTAAGAGCTTGCCAGCAGACTCAATCGGTTCTTGGGAGGACCTGGAAGCCGCATTCCTCGACAACTTCCATGGCACATACGTGCGACCGCCGGATGCCGACGACTTAAGCCACATAATTCAGCAGCCAGGGGAATCGGCCAGACAATTCTGGACATGGTTCCTAACAAAGAAAAACTAGATAGTCGACTGTCCGGACGCAGAGGCCCTAGCAGCCTTCAAGCATAACATCCGCGATGAGTGGCTTGCCCGGCACCTGGGACAGGAAAAGCCAAAATCCATGGCAGCCCTCACGACACTCATGACCCGCTTTTGTGCGGGAGAAGACAGTTGGCTAGCTCGCAGTAACAACTTATCAAAGAACCCTGATAATTCGGATACCAAGGAAAAAGTGGCAGGACACATCAGAATAAGCAAAAACACCGCGTTAACAGCGACAACAATGAAGACACAGCACTCAATGCCGGATTCAAAGGCTATAAATCCGGTCAGCGGAAAAAGCCATTCAAAAAGAATACTCAGGGCCCGTCCAGTTTGGACCGAATACTCGATCGCTTATGCCAGATACATGGCACCCCCGAAAAGCCAGCCAATCACACTAACAGGGATTGTTGGGTGTTCAAGTAGACAGGAAAGTTAAGGGCCGAAAACAGAGACAAGGGGCTACACAGTGACGACGAGGAGCCCAAGCCGCCGAACAACAATGGACAGAAGGTCTTTCCCCCACAAGTGCGGACGGTGAATATGATATACGCAACCCACATTCCCAAGCGGGAGCAGAAGCGTGCGCTATGGGACGTATACGCGATAGAGCCAGTCGCCCCAAAGTTCAACCCATGGTCCTCCTGCCCGATCACTTTTGATCGAAGGGACCATCCCACTAGCATCCGTTATGGCGGCTTCGCCGCATTGGTTCTCGACCCAATCAACGACGGATTTCATCTCACAAGAGTCCTCATGGACGGCGGCAGTAGCCTGAACCTGCTTTATCAGGATATAGTGCGAAAAATGGGCATAGATCCCTCAAGGATTAAGCCCACAAGAATGACTTTTAAAGGCATTATACCAGGTGTAGAAGCCAACTGTACAGGCTCAGTAACACTTGACGTGGTCTTCGGATCCTTGAACAATTTCTGAAGCGAAGAGTTAATCTTCGATATAGTCTCGTTTCGCAGTGGCTATCATGCCCTGCTCGGACGAATTGCATTCGCAAAGTTCAATGCGGTGCCGCACTACGCATATCTTAAGCTCAAGATGCCAGGCCCTCGAGGAATAATTACGGTCAACGGAAACACCGAACGCTCCCTCCGTATGGAGGAGCATATGGCGGCTCTTGCAGCGGAGGTACAAAGTAGCCTTCTCAGGCAATTCTCCAGTCCGGCCATTAAAAAGCCAGACACTGCCAAGCGCGCCCGGAGTAACCCACAGCAGGACCGCCTGGCACACTCTGAGCAAGTGTAGCAATGCGGCCCCAACCCCAGCTTTCGCGACATAGCGAAACCAGTACCTCGCGTACATAACTACGCCCTGGAAATACCATGGGCACAGGGGAAGGGGCACAATAACGGCACGCCCAAAATACGGCTTAAAACGTACTAGGGGCTGCCGGATTCTTTTTTTAATTTTTTTTCTTACTTTCAGGACTCCATACTTCGGACGACCTGTTCGGCAATTCGACTGCTGCACAAACGATGCAAGATCCAGGGAGGCAGACAAGACATGCCGCATTATGGAACTCCCAGGTGGTCTCTGTTACGAGCGGTATACCTGTTTCAAATACAATTCCGCGGCCTGCCCTTGGTCAGGACATACTGAATAGTCCAATATCTTTTGCTTAACATACTATTTGTATCGTTCGGCTTTGATAAATAGCCTCTCTATAAACAATGCATAGCTTTTATCTATTTTCTGCATTACTCTCTTTTATATATGTTCGTTAATGACATGATTGCACCCGTACACTGTTGTACGGCAAGTAAGCCAGGGGCTTCAGTACCCTTTAATATGGTGTGAGAAGTCCGTACACTTTCACAAGTGCGGCACCCCGAACTTATAGCAATATATGCATCGGCTCCGAATCATGATTTGGGTCAATAGTTGGGTTTGCCCGGCTCCTATGTTTTGGTGCCTTACGTTCCGCTATATCGGCTAAGGTAGCACTAGGAGAACCACTGCGATTGTGCCCTGATTGAGCTGGGTTAAGCACCTCAGTGGAGAAAGCTAAAACTGATTGTCATGATGAGGCGAGAGACCGGTCGCTGTTCGAGAGGTTTTTCGAGTCCCTAAAGACTTATGCCGCTTCGAGCGAGGAGCCGGATTTATCCGGCCAAGGCGTGGATAGCGCCCCGAACTCGGTCTTCCGAACTAGGGGCTTCGCCGAAATTTAAAATTATAAAGTTCTATGTCTAAGTGAGAGTGTTCAAGCATTATAGTCCGATTGCCTGGTTCGTTGTGCTGAGCGCCTGCCTCGAAGGACCCAACTATGGGAAAAAGAGCGCTCAGGTTTATCCCGAACACCCCAGCACTAGTGGCATGGGGGCAGAAGCCGACGACTGGCCATCTCTCAATTTTTTGATAAACGGCCACAATTTTAAATTCAACAAGCATTGCTTAAGCGCCTATGAACAAGTTTTCAGCGCACAGGATAAAAACGAGCGAGTTTATTCAAAAATTACATCCTTGGTACATTCATCCGCCACAAGGCGGGCACCCGCAAGAACATCCTTGTAATAGTTCTCGGGCTTGCGATGCTCCTTCCCCGGCGGCGGCCCGTCCTTCACAAGCTTCTCACCGTCCAACTTACCCCAGTGCACCTTTGCACGGGCAAGGGCCCGACGGGCACCTTCGATGCAGACGGAGCGCTTGATGACCTCGAGCCTTGGACATGCCTCCACCAGCCGCCGCACCAGCCTGAAGTAGCTCCCAGGCAGGGTCTCTCCGGGCCACAGCCGAACTACGAAGCCCTTCATGGCCTGTTCGGCCGCCTTGTGGAGCTCGACCAGCTGTTTCAGCTGGTCGCTCAAGGGCACAGGGTGTCCGGCCTCAGCATACTGAGACCAGAACACCTTCTCCGTCGAGCTGCCCTCTTCAGCTCGGTAGAATGCGGCGGCGGCAGATACGCTACGGGGAAGATCTGCGAATGCCCCTAGAGAACTCCGGATTCGGGTAAGTAACAAGTAGTTTAATTTTATATTTCTGCTTTGCATTAAGAATTCCTTACCCGTTGCTGTCTTTTTCATCTCCTCCAACTCTTGGAGGGCCTTTTGGGCTTCGGCCTTGGCAGACTTGGCAGTCTCAAGGGTCGCCGCGAGCTTGGACGCTTGGGTCTTTGACTCAAGCTCCAAACACTCATGTTTTTTCATGAGAGCCTGAAGCTCTTGCTGCACCTCGCCGACCTAAGCCCCAAGTTTCTCTCGCTCGGTGCGCTCCGCGGCCGTTTTCTTTTCGGCCTAGGACAGCGCCTGCTTGAGGGTTGCCACCTCAGTCGTGGCCCCTATAATAAGTAGTGCAATCCTGTTATTTTTTGCAATCAAGCCTCTCTATAGGCACTTTTTCTGTAAGGTATTTCCTACCTTCTTTTTCCTCGAGCTGCCGCTTGGCAAGGCCGAGCTCTTGCTCGGTCCGCTTGAGGTCCTGTTTCAGGACACCCACCTCCGCAGTCAATGCGGAGGCGGATAGCAGCGAAGCCTGCATACGCATATTGACTCTTTTTGTTAGAGTCCTGCGAAATTTAATAGATCCTCTATTCGCCTTTTCTTTCCGAACGCCAAACAGAGCATCAGGGGCTACTGTCTATGCGGTTATATTTTTACATATTTTTACTTACCTCAAAGCCTGTTAGGAGGCTAGCGCAAGCTTCACTCATTCCGCTCTTGGCGGACTGAACCTTCTGGATCACCGTACTCATAATAGTACGGTGCTCCTCGTCGATGGAGGCGCCGTCAAGCACCTCGAGCAGATTGTCCGGCACCTCCGGTTGGACGGAGGCCGCTGGCTCAGAAGGCCTGCTCCTCTTGGAAGGAGTTCGCCTACCGCAGTCCGGAACTGTTGAAGATTCCGGCGCGGTGTCCGGCAGAAAGCCGGACTTGGAGCCCTGGGGGGTCTTGTCCCCTTTACTCCTGGGGTCCGGGAGGTCGCCTTGCGGCTCCTCCAGGACCACCTCCTCCTGCCCCGGAGCTCGTTGCGACGCCACTTCGGCGTCGTCCGCAGTGCGGGGGGAGACAGCAGGCGGAACTGAGTTCACGTCCGATGAATCCAAGGAGCCGCTCGATGACTCGTTGAGTTCGGCCCGGGGCGGGCTGCATAATTACGTTCGACATTAGGGAAAGCTGTGCAACAAAGAAACATCATGAGTTATTCTGATATCCAAACTTACGATTTCGCCGGACGCTTGGCCCTGTTTGGCCACCCCTCTTTGCCCTCTTCGGCGTTGGGGGCGTAGTCCGGTGGAGGGGTCTTCCTTTTCCTAGACCCCTCAGCCTCCCCCGTTGGGGCGGCCTTGCTCTTCTCTCCTCCCTCCGCTGGGGGGGAGAGTTTTCTTCTTCCTCCTCCTCGTTTTCGCGGGAGGAGGGCGTCTCGGACTCGTCAGATGACGAGTTCGACACCACCACATTACGGGCACTCTTTTGAGTCCCCGTGGCCTTCTTCTTCTTGGCCTTCTTCTCCGGCACCACATAAGGCGCCGGAACCAGCAACTTCACTAGGAGAGCAGGGGCTAGGTCTTCGGGCAAGGGAGCCGGACAGTTAATCGATCCGGACTTCGCCCGCCAAGCCCGTCAAAGGTAAGGGAGTTTAGATCCCGCATAGAGTCAAACTATGAAAAAACTTAACATCCTGTAAAAGGTGAAAATAGCTTACCTCGCTAGCGTGCCGCTGCGAGCTGTATCTGCGGTCCTCGGAAGCAGATGTGGGAGCCTCGGCGCCTTTGGTTAGCACCTTCCAGACGTCTTCATACGTCGTGTCGAAGAGCCTGTTAAGGGTTTGGTGCTGCGCCGGGTTGAATTCCCACAGATTAAAGTCCCATTGTTGACACGGGAGGATCCGGTGGACGAGCATAACCTGGACTACATTGACGAGCTTGATCGGCTTGCTCACCAGGGACTGGATGCATGTCTGCAGTCCGGTCACCTCTTTTTCATCGCCCCACGACAGGCCCGTCTCTTTCCAGGACATAAGCCGCGTGGGGGTCCGGATCGGAACTCGGGGGTTGCGATCCATTTCGGATCGCGCGCCTCGGTGATGTAAAACCACCATGATTGCCACCCCTTCAGGGTCTCCAAGAAGGAGCCCTCGAGACATAGGACGTTGGCCATCTTGCCCGCCATGGCGCCTCCGCACTCCGCCTGGCTACCGCGGACCACCTTGGGCTTGACGTTGAAGGTCTTGAGCTAGAGGCCGAAATGGGGGCGGATGCGGAGGAAAGCCTCGCACACGACGATAAACGCCGAGATGTTGAGGACGAAGTTTGGGGCCAGATCGTGGAAATCCAGGCCATAGGAAAACATGAGCCCCTGGACAAATGGGTGGAGTGGAAAACCCAGTCCGTAGAGGAAGTGGGGAAGGAATACTACCCTCTCATGGGGCCTTGGGGTGGGGAGAAGTTGCCCCTCCTCGGGAAGTCGGTGCGCGATGTCTTTGGACAAGTATCCGGCCTTCCTTAGCTTTTTGACATGGCCCTCCGTGACGGAGGAGACCATCCACTTGCCTCCCACTCCAGACATTGCTGGAGAAGGTTGAGGTGGGAAGTGCGGGCTTGGGCGTTGGAGCTCGAGTGCGCAGGAGATGGATAGGCAAAGGAGGAAGAAGGCGTAGGTAAAAATGTGTATCCTTATCCCCTTATATGGGCGGATGCGGTTGTGCGTCCCCACCAGCCTAGTAAAACTCGCTTGCCTCCCAAGCGCTGTGATAAATGGCGCGGTTGGGTTACCCACGTCCGTATTGATGAGAATCCCGTAAAGGGGGTACATGATCTCTGCTTTGACAAGACGTGCCAAGGAAACCGCCTCGCAAAACATGCTGAGGTGGAAAAGTAAAAATGATTCAAGTAAAGGACTTGGCTGTAGTGTGATGACGCACTGCGGAATACGTCAGCAGATTTGATTTGTGTTAATATTATTCTCTCTATGGCAATATGTGGAAGCTTATTTTGCAGAGCCGGACACTACTCTTGGTGTTTACAATCTTCTATGAAGGACTTGGAGGAGGAACCCGCCTTGCAGTGCCGAAGACAATTTGCGCGCCGGACTCATCGTCATTGAAGCCTGGTTCAGGGGCTACTGAGGGAGTCCTGGATTAGGGGGTGTTCGGGTAGCCGGACTATACCTTCAGCCGGACTCCTGGACTATGAAGATACAAGATTGAAGACTTCGTCCCGTGTCCGGATGGGACTTTCCTTGGCGTGGAAGGCAAGCTTGGCGATGCGGATATTCAAGATCTCCTACCATTGTAACCGACTCTGTGTAACCCTAACCCTATCTGGTGTCTATATAAACCGTAGGGTTGTAGTCCGTAGGCAATCAACTCCATATACAACAATCATACCATAGGCTAGCTTCTAGGGTTTAGCCTCCTTGATCTCGTGGTAGATCTACTCTTGTACTACCCATATCATCAATATTAATCAAGCAGGAGTAGGGTATTACCTCCATCGAGAGGGCCCGAACCTGGGTAAAACATCGTGTTCCCTGCCTCCTGTTACCATCCGGCCTAGACGCACAATTCGGGACCCACTACCCGAGATCCGCCGGTTTTGACACCGACACCCTTGGTTGCGCTCTTGCAAGAGTTACAAAAGCATCTGAGTGTTGGCGTTGGTGGTTGCCATGCCTCCGGAGGTGGAGGTGGTGGCGGAGGGTTCGACTGATCTCCATATTTGCGGTCCTGATTCTGGCGCGTTGGAGGAGCCATCCCGAAGAGGGTGACATCCGTTAGAATCTTGATAGACAGAGATTCAAGCTAAATCAATGGATCGAAATTGCAACATAAAGTCCTCACAATAAACATTCGAACAAGGATGAACGAATGAATTCCAAAGTAAATCATCACACGTCCATTAGGTTGAGAAGCCACTTAGATAAAGACAGATGAATAAAACAACAAGGTACAGATATGAACAAGTAAGTGGTAAGGATTACCCAATCACATACCAAATATCTGCGGGAAGAAATACTAGAGCTACTTGAATTCCCACCTATAAAACTTCCGAAACTTTCTGGTTATGCAATCAGGTGTTGGGGATACAGGGGAAGCATAATATCTCACCCAAAACTAACAATTCCTACATCCTGTTGTATCCATCCTTCAACACATAACCAAGAAACCTTCAGAAATCATATACCTCAACCTTTGAAAAGCATCCGTTATACGAGTTATGGCAATACTCCCGAACTCCCGGCCCAGTACTAGGTGGCGTCGAGGTTATCTCACCAACAACTTCATAAAAGAGATTTTTGATGTTGGGGAACTTAGGTATTCCAGAACTACAACGATAAAATTGTGACGACAACACCTCAGAGCTCAACTCCCTGGGACACTACCAGAACCCCTAATGTCAGGAGGCACCAAGAACAATGTTCTCGTCACAAGACTATCGGAACGATTCCAAGATATCCGCGTGATGCTAAAAAAATCTTGAAATTTGAGGAGAGGAGAGTCAAAACTTCAACGTCAGGAGGCCTCACCAGAGCGACGAAGGGATTGAGGAGTAAAAAGAATCCTACTCTCCGATATATATATAATCCTAAGACTCAAAACATTTTGTTCTAGACTCAACAACGTCAGCGATTCGATCAAGTAGGGGGCTCCTAAGTCGGGGATGGCTTTGATTACCAACTTGTTACACCCATAATGCGGCTATATCTCCCACGTGTCGGGGCACGACTTAGAGGCATAGCCGCATGGTAGGTTTGTCGCAAGAGGGGTAATCTTCACACAAATCCCATGTACTGAATAGAAAGGGATAAAGAGTTGGCTTACAATCGCCACTTCACACAATACATCAATAATTCATACATCATCCAAAGTACAATCAATGGTCCGTCTACGGAACCAAAATAAAGGAAGACAACCCCAAATGCTAGATCCCCGATCGTCCCAACTGGGCTCCACTACTAATCATCCAGAAAAGAAACATAGTAACGGCCTGAATCCTCGTCGAACTCCCACTTGAGTTCGGTATAGTCACCTGCACTGGTATCCTTGGCCCCTGCAATTGTTTGTAAGTATCCGTGAGTCACGAGGACTCAGCAATCTCACACCTGCGAGATCAAGACTATTTAAGCTTATGGGTAGGAAAGGGTAGTGAGGTGGAGCTGCAGCAAGCACTAAGCAATATGGTGGCTACCATGCGCAAATGAGAGCGAGAAGAGAAGCAATGCAACGGTCGAGAAGCTAGAAGTGATCCTGAAAACTACTTACGTTCAAGCATAACACAAGACCGTGTTCTCTTCCCGGACTCCGCCGAAAAGAGACCATCACGGCTACACACGCGGTTGATTCATTTCATAAAGTTAAGTGTCAAGTTCTCTACAACCGGATATTAACAAATTCCCATTTGCCACATAACCGCGGGCACGGATCTCGAAAGTTTATACCCTGTAGGGGTGTCCCAACTTAGACCATCACAAGCTCTCATGGTCAAAAAAGGATATTCCTTCTACCGGAAAGACCCGATCAGTCTCGGAATCCTGGTTACGAGACATTTTGACAATGGTAAAACAAGACCAGCAAAGCCGCCCGATGTGCCGACAAATCCCTATAGGAGTCGCACGTATCACGTTCTTAGGGCACAACGGATGGTGTTGGGGATATTACTATCAGTCATGAACCGCCCAGGAGGGGCCGGGTCAGCCCCGATGGCGGGTTACGAAAGAATCCCAGCAAGCAATCAAGACGATAGTTTATTAAACCTTATAGAAGGCCCAAGGGCCTGGAGGTGGCTTAAGGCCCGATATTGTAAACCGCCGTATGTAAGGAAAAACTTGTAAAGAAAGGCATGTAAAGGAAGTCACCGAGCCGGACACGATTATGAGTCGGCCGGGACTCTGTAGGCCACCAGGCGTCAACCCATGTATATAAGGGGATGACCCGGTGGCGGCTTAGGGCAATAAACAACAAGTCGATAACCAAGCCGGCGAGTTGAGCCTCTTGGTGATCGCAACCCCAGCAATACCAATCCCAACTAGACGTAGGCTTTTACCTTCATCGTAAGGGGCCAAACTAGTATAAAACCCTCTCGTGTCCTTTGTCCCGATTAACCCCTTTAAGCTTCCTAGTGTGATGGCCCTACGACTAAGTCCTTGCTCTAGGACATCTGCCGTGACAATTCCATGATAGATGGGCCAGCGTCGGGTTGGCATAGACCCTGGTTGCCCAGGGGGCGTCGGATATCGCCCAGTTTGGACCAACACTCACAGGAGCACTGGCCCGGGGGTTTAAAATAAATATGACCCTTAAGTGTGTGTAAGCCAAGGGAAAAAGGCTTAGGTGGAAAATGTTAAAACCAAGGTTGGGCCTTGCTGGAGGAGTTTTATATAAGGCAAACTATCAAGGGGTTCCCATAACACCCAACCGCGTAAGGAACGCAAAATCAAGGAACCTAACACCGGTATGACGGAAACTAGGGCGGCAAGAGTGGAACAAAACACCAGGCATAAGGCCAAGCCTTCCACCCTTTACCAAGTATATAGATGCATTAAAGTAAAAAAGATATAATAATGATATCCCAACATATCCATGTTCCAACATGGAACAAACTTCAACTTCACCTGCAACTAGCAACGCTATAAGAGGGGCTGAGAAAAAGCGGTAACATAGCCAAACAACGGTTTGCTAGGAAAGGTGGGTTAGAGGCTTGACATGGCAATATGGAGGCATGATAAGCAAGTGGTAGGTAGCGCGACATAGCGATAGAGCGAAGAACTAGCAAGCAAAGATAGAAGTGATTTCGAGGTTATGGTCATCTTGCCTGCAAAGTTCTCAGAGTTGTCGAAAGCTTGATCCTCGAAAGCTTACTCAACAGGTTCCTCGGTCACGTACTCGTCTCCCGGCTCTACCCAAAGCAAGAACACAAGCAATGGAACAACAATCAATCATGGTGCAATGCACAAACAACATGATGCAATACATGGCATGATATGCAAGATATGATATGGAATGCATATGCGTGCTCCGGAAGGGAAAGAAAGATCAAGG
Organism: Triticum dicoccoides; assembly: GCF_002162155.2. Lineage (NCBI taxonomy): Eukaryota > Viridiplantae > Streptophyta > Magnoliopsida > Poales > Poaceae > Triticum > Triticum dicoccoides. The sequence goes on from NC_041392.1 coordinate 338,440,639, forward strand.
AATCAACTTGGCAACCCAAGTACGCCACTGGAACGATGAGATGATTTCGGTTGAAATCAATATAAAGATCACCGGAAACGGATGCACGGTTTGCAAATGGCAAGCATCACAAGAATGACGCAAAACTGCAATTAACAGCACGATGCTACTTAGAATGCAACAAGAAACTAAGCTACTGCACTCCAACATAAAAAAAAGAATATGTCAGTGATGTACAAGAGATACTTGACAAAACATGAACACTGAGCTACGGCTAAAACACACTAGAACAGGTTCAAACAAGCATGGCAAACGTGCAAAAGATATCAGCTTCACAGACTTAGTGAAAATACTAACATGTCAAAAACAACATCAGGAAGCACTGTTTAGAGCAAGCAAACAAAATGCTACAGGAACCTATAATAGCAAACCAAGGCATAGCATGATTCCACTAAGAGCATAGCTCAAAAGTCCCTTGCTGACCATGAGCCAAAAACGCATAGAAGATAGGATGGCACCCATGTAAACATAGCAAGTTTTATTAACAGTTTCAGTCTTAGCAGAAAAACAGAGCATGTCATAAACAGATTCACGATAGCAACTTAGCGAGCTCATGCCACTCACCACAAAGCATTGCATGACAATATAAGAATTCCAATAACAAGACGACATGTTCATGAAGCTAACCATCGCAAGAGCAAGTTTATAGGATACATGGATCACTAGCAACAACCATGGCAATATTGATTAACATGTTAACATTCTGCCAGGAACATTTTGTAGCAAAAGTAGAGCAATCAAAATACATGCTAGGCTACTCCATAATTGCAAACAGGGGCATGGATGGATAGAGCATAACCAAGTGTTCAAAACAACCTTACTGAAGTATCTCAAGATAAGCATGGATCTCACTGCAAAATCGTAAGTCCCTGAAAACAGCAACATTGTGAAGCCTAGTTTGCATGCTTGTGCTAGTCACCACATAGATCACAAAAATACAAGACAAGAACCTTTGTAAATATGGCATGAATTAGTTCAAACCACATGTAGGCCTCAAGCTCATACGATGCACACATCAAATGCAACAAAAATAACAAAATCTCATGATCTGATAAGTACCACCAGGTAACATTTCATAGCACTCTTGCATCAATGAAAAAGGCATCATAATGGGCAGAATCATGCATGGAAATGCTACTGGCATGAAGATCTCAATGAGACGAACAATTTGATATATCATATGCAAGATTCGGAGCCACGATCACCGAGATATGATGCAAAGAACATGGCATACAAATAACAAGGGAATCGGGGACTTGGTGGAAATCACCTCGTGGACTAGGATTGACCGCGACACGGATTCCAAGGCGGCAGCAGATCTGGCTGGATCCTCGCCGGAGAAGAGGGAGACGGTGGCTGGAGCTTGGAGAGGGAGGTGCTCCCGCGAGGGGGCCACCGGATCTCGCCTGAGGAGGCCGGTGGAGGGCGGTGAAGGGGGCGGGGCACCGGGCGGTGAGGCGGCGCTGGTGCGCTCCGGTGACGGCGGGCGGAGCAGACAAGTGGTGGAGGCGGGCGGCGACAGACGCGGGCGCCACGCGGTGGGGACGGCTGGGCAGCGCTGGCGCGCGCGGGAGGAGGCACGGGCCCGGAGCAGCGGCGGCGACGGGTAGCGGCATGCCACGTGGCGGCGTGCGATACACCGAGGGGACGGCAGCGGACGTGTCCTGCGCCGGGCGGACGTGTTCGGCTCGTGGAGGAAGGGGAAGACTAGGGTTTCGCCTGAATTTTCGGAGGAGGAGGCCTTTGCGGTTACCCGGTTAACCGTTGGAGCATCAAACGGACACCAAATGGAACAAAATTTGACAGGCGGTCTACCGGTGGTGTACCAAGGGCACTTGACAAATCTTGGTCCATTCCGAGAAAGTTTAACACCAGCTCACGAAAAGAGACAAGAGGGGTGCGCTGGTGCACGTGGGAGTGTCGTATTGCGAAACGGACAACAAGGAAAATGCTCAGATGCATGAGACGAACACGAATGCAAATGCGATGCACATGATGAGATGATATGAAATGCATGACATGAAAAAAATGCAAAACTAAGACAAAAACCCAACCACGAAGGGAATCTCATAACTTAAATCCAAAATGGCAAGAGTCGGAGTTACAAATATGGCAAGTTACATCCGGGGTGTTACAAAAGGGTTGGCTAATCCACACCCACACACACTCACACACATAGCCACTTTTGCCTCGAGCTAACTCTGCCGGGCAAGCGTGTTGTGCTCATCGCCATAAATCCACCAAAGCAGGAGTAGGGTTTTACGCCCTACGGGGGCCCGAACCTGGGTAAAACTGCCCATGTCATCTCTGCCGTGCTACTCCATGCTCTACTTTTTGTGCAACATGCCATCCCCCCATCGAACCAGCAAGGGACCCTTGGGTCCCATAGGTGGCTGTGGTTTCCTGCGACATCTTTGGCGCGCCAGGTAGGGGAATCACTTGCGCGAACCTGAAGGCGTGAGCAGCGCTTCATCTTCATCGCCATTTTCATCATCAACGGCTCCATCGACTATGGAACCCAAGAATAAGCCCCGTGCCGCAGCTCACCCATCCACATCGAAGTCTTCGCTGCCCGCGGCTACCGACGCTGCGGAGAACGCGGGAGCACACGAGCATGTGGGCACTACGGGGGATGTGGTCATCGCAGGCGGCATTGTACCACCTCCCCCTCGACCGATGCAGGAGCAGGAGGCACTAGAGGAGAGCAGCATCAGCAATACCCCGGTGGTCATGCTCCACGAGGTACGGACGGAGGAGTTATACCGTCTATACCTCTTCCCCTCGATGAAGGGCACAACCATAGTGGTGGCGCTCGGTCTGGGGCGAATCGCCGCCCTCCGGCCGCCCCAACCACGGGTGCGACCACAGCGCGCGTGCCTCCCGCGGTGCGGGTTGACCCAACCGCTGTGCCCAATAGAGCCACTGGCCCTCAAGTGCCTTCATCGTGCCACCATGCCATCCAGGTGGTCGGCTCGCCACAGCGAGGGCGTGACACCGTCACCATCGCCACAGTCAGGAGCCGAGGGATGGTATGGTCTACATCATCGTCGCGGATGACAAGCACCGCTACGGAGGCCATGGCGCGGGCCCAACTGCTGTTGAGGTTCTCGCCGGTAGCCGATTAGATGGATGAATGGAGAGCCACCATTGAGATTCTGATTGGCTTCACCGAGGCTAGGGGCTCACAGCGAGCTAGCCCGATGTGGTCTCCCCAAGCAACAGCAATGGCTCGCGTTGCTGGCTGTATGGAGGGGTCCACCCCCACTGTGCAGTCCCCACCACGACGACCAGCGCGGGCGCTGCAGAATCAAGAACCCGACGATGTATTGATGGCCTCTTCTGACCCTCGAGCACGTCCAGGCCAATGCAGAGCTCTAGAGGATAGGCGGAGGGGAGGCGCACGTGTCCTCCCTAAGTGACGCCGCGGTGACCACCTGATACGTCTCCAACGTATCTATAATTTTGATTGTTCCATGCTATTATATTATCTGTTTTGGATGTGAATGGGCTTTATTTCACAATTCTATATTATTTTTGGGACTATCTATTAACCCAAGGCCCAGTGCAAATTGCTGTTTTTTCTCCTATTTCAGTGTTTCGCAGAAAAGGAATATCAAACGGAGTCCAAACGGAATGAAGCCTTCAGGAGCGTGATTTTTGGAACAAACATGATCCATAGGACTTGGAGTGGACGTCAAGAAACGGACGAGGAGTCCACGAGGCAGGGGGGGCGCGCCCTCCCCCGTCGTAGCTGAACCGACCAACTTCTTCCACCTATATATGTTCACATACCCCGAAAACATCCAGGGGCACCACGAAACCGTATTTCCACCACCGCAACTTTCTGTACCCAAGAGATCCCATCTTGGGGCCTTTTCCGGAGCTCCGCTGGAGGGGGCATTGATCACGGAGGGCCTCTACATCAACTCCATGGCCCCTCTGATGATGTGTGAGTACTTTACTTCATACCTTCGGGTCCATAGTTATTGGCTAGATGGCTTCTTCTCTCTCATTGGATCTCAATACAAAGTTCGCATCTATCTTCTTGGAGATCTATTTGATGTAACTCTTTTTGCGGTGTGTTTGTCGAGATCCGATAATTTGTGGGTTTATGATCTAGTCTATCTATGAACAATATTTGATTCTTCCCTGAAATCTTTTATGCATGATTGGTTATCTTTGCAAGTCTCTTCGAATTATTAGTTTGGTTTGGCATACTAGATTGATCTTTCTTGGAATGTGATAAGTGCTTAGCTTTGGGTTCAATATTGCGGTGCTTGATCCTAGTGACAGAAAGGGAAACGACATGTATTCTATTGTTGCCATCGAGGAAAAGATGGGGCTTATATAATATTGCTTGAGTTTATCCCTCTACATCATGTCATCTTACCTAAGGCATTACTTTGTTCTTATGAACTTAATACTCTAGATGCATGCTGGATAGCGGTCAATGTGTGGAGTAATAATAGTAGATGCAGGCAGGAGTTGGTCTACTTGTCACGGATGTGATGCCTATATACATGATCATGCCTAGATATTCTCATAATTATTCGCTTTTCTATCAATTGCTCGACAATAATTTGTTCTCCCACCGTAATACTTATGCTTTTCCATCATATAAGTTTCTAATCTATCTTACTTTGCAATCTTTACTTTCAATCTATATCATAAAAATACCAAAAATATTTATCTTATCGTTATTATCCCTATCAGATCTCACTCTCGTAAGTGACCGTGAATGGTTTGACAACCCCGTTATCGTGTTGGCTGCGAGGTTCTTATTTGTTTGTATAGGTATGAGGGACTTGCGTGTGGCCTCCTACTGGATTGATACCTTGGTTCTCAAAAACCGAGGGAAATACTTATGCTACTTTTCTGCATCACCCTTTTCTCTTCAAGGGAAAACCAACGCAGTGCTCAAGAGGTAGCACCACCATCGGGCCAATGGGTGCGATGGTCCTGACATCGGGCGCCTGCGCTCGAGGATAGCGGGTGCCTGCCTTTCGAGGTTGGGTGCCTTGTGTTTACACGTGAGCTGTGCAAGTCCGTTGGCCATCTGCTCGCATGTTCAAGCCAGAGATACCCAAAAAGTATGGTGAGAGGCTTAACTTGACAGAGTTCCTGAGCATCTACACCATCGCTGTTCAAGCTCCCGGAGGAAGAGATGAGAAGGTGTTTGCCAACTACTTCCCTTTGGCTATCAAGTCCAACATGAGGTCTTGGCTGATGCACCTGCTGGAGAACTCCATTTCGTCGTGGGCTGACCTGTGCCATGAGTTCATTGGCGCCTTCACAGGCGGCCATCAAGAACCAGGGCGGCCCAGCGACTTGCAGCTTCTCCAACAGAAAGAAAGAGATACTCTTCGCAAGTAGTTGCAGAGATTTAGTAGAGTTCACAGAAATATCCCATTTATCCACCCAACAGCTGTGATAGCTGCCTTCTAGTCCAATATGTGCAACCGCATGATTTGTTCCAAGATGAATGTTCGGTTGCCCAATACTGTGAAGGAGCTTTACATCTTGGTGGACAAATGCGCTCGGGTGGAGGAGGGAAGGAAACTCCCCGAAGAGGAGGATTGCATCGACATCAACTCAGAGGATGATGATGAATCCACCAGTCAGAAGAAGAAGAGCAAGAAGCGCAACAAGAGGTGCAAGGATAAGCTAGTGATGACCGTCGAAGGATCGGGGATGATTAGTGCCGGCAAGAAGGCTAAGGCCGAAGCCCCCGACAAGGAGGTTGCCACGTGCACTGACTGCCCAGAGGCCGTGACTGCCGAGAAGGCTGGGAAAGGCGATGGGCCGTATTGCAAGATTCATAGGACCAAAGGCCATGATCTCCAAGAGTGTCATCGGGTAGAGCAGCTCATCAAGAAGCAGAGGGCTGAATATGAGAAGCATGACAAGGAAAAAGGTCTGCATGGCACTAGCGGGAAGGGCCAGGGCGGTGAAGTAAATCGCCCCGGCAAGGCATTTCGGAACCAAGGAAAGCCCGCCAGGGGCCGCGAGAAGGAAGTTTGCAATGATGAGAGTGATGGAGGGAATGCAGAGGAAACCAGCGAGCACGAATTGCAAAAGGCCACTGACGCCATGTGCATTGACGGGGGTGCATCTTTGCACTCCTCTCACCACCAACTTAAATGGTGGGCGCGTGAGGTCAATGTCGTGGAGCCGGCAGCAGAGTCTCGGAAGACGCTCAAATGGTCACACACACCCATCATTTTTTATGGAGAGGACCATCCTGACCGCACCATAGCGGTAGGGTGTCTGCCGTTGTTGGTCTCTCCAACAATTCACAACCTCAAGGTCAAAAAGATGTTGGTTGACGGTGGGGCCAGGTTGAACCTAATTTCCCCAAAGGTTATCAGCAAGCTTTAGATAACAGAGGAAGAACTGAAGGTCATGGGCACGTTTCAAGGAATCAATCCCGGTAGGAGTCGTCCTAAGGGAAAGATCACGTTGCGAGTGACATTTGGGGGAGAATTGAACTACCGGACTGAGAAGGTTGTGTTCGATGTGGTTGACCTCCCCCTGCCTTACAATGGGATCCTTGGACGCCCAGCTTTGGCAAAGTTCATGGCGGCATCCCACTATGCCTACAACACCCTAAAGATGCCGGGGCCGGTAGGAGTCATTTCCATCCCGTTAGATGAGAAAGACGCAATCATTTGCATGGATAAGATGTATCGGGACACAGTCGTGGCAGAGGCCACGGCAGCAGTAGGTCCCACCAAGGATAACAAAGGAAAGAAGAAGGATATCAAGGACACCAGCAAGGAATATGGGAAGCGTACCTCTTTGGGGTGCGCTACCCCTATTGATGACTTGCCGGAGAGTTCCAACAGCAAGAGATCCAAGGTTGCTGCACCACATGTGAAAAAGGTCCCGACAGGGCTGGCTAGTGTTGATGGTATCTTCACTATCAGCGCCACCCTTGATGACAAATAGAAACATGCGCTCGTTGCCTTCCGTGGGCGAATATCGATGTGTTTTCCTGGCAACCATCTGATATCCCTGGTGTTCCTAGGGAGGTAATGGAGCACCACCTTGTTGTCTGCCCAGATGCCCGACCCGTCAAGTAGAAGGTTCGTAAGTAGGCCTTGGAGAGGCAGCAATTCATTACCGAAGAGATTAAGAAGCTTGAGGAAGCTGGTCTAGTCAGAGGAGTACTACATCCAACGTGGTTAGCAAATCCAATGGTCGTACGCAAAGCTAATGGAAAATGGAGGATTTGCATAGATTTCACAGATCTCAACAAGGCTTGCCCGAAGGACCCATTTCCCTTGCTGTGCATCGACCAGATTGTGGACTCCACTTCAGGTTGTGATTTGCTCTCCTTTCTAGATGCATACCCTGGGTATCATTAGATCCTCATGTCCAAGGAAGACGAAGAGAAAACCTCATTCATCACCCCATGTGGTACGTACTGCTTTGTGTGCATGTCTTTTGGGTTAAAGAGTGCTAGGTCCACTTTTGCAAGGGTAGTCCAGATTGATTTTGAGCCGTAGTTGCACAGAAACATTGAGGCTTATATGGATGATATTGTGGTCAAGACAAAGGACAGATCAACCCTCATCCAGGATTTGGAAGAGACATTTGCTAATCTATGCACGATCAACTTGAAGCTAAATCCGGAGAAGTGTGTGTTTGGCGTCCCCTCTGGCAAGCTATTGGGTTCTTCGTGTCTCATCGTGGGATCGAAGCCAACCCCGACAAGATTGAGGCTATCGAGTAGATCCAAGCACCCAAGACAGTCAAAGATGCGAGGCGTCTGACAGGGTGCGGTGCCACACTTAGCAGATTCATCTCCAAGTCTGCCGAGCGCCATGCCGTTCTTCAAAATTTTGAAGAAGGCATGACCCCTAAAATGGACCCCAGAAGCAGATGCAACGTTACAAGATTTTAAGACCTACTTGTCCTCTGTGCCCACTTTGGTTGCCCCTAAACCACAAGAGCCGTTGCTGCTCTACTTGGTGGCAACTAATCAAGTGGTTAGTGCAGCCCTAGTGGCACAGTGGGAAGTAGAGGAAACGGAGAGTGAGCGAAGCCCGGCAGGACCGGGTGAGGATCAAGACAAGGAAGAGCACGGCAGCAGGGGCAACCCCAAGGATGCAGTAAGGAAGAAAGTGGTGCAACGCCAAGTGTACTTTGTCAGTTCCCTATTACAGGGGGCTAGATCGAGGTACTCTGGTGTGCAAAAGTTGATTTTTGCCCTCGTCATGGCCTCAAGGAAACTGTGCCACTGCTTCCAAGCCCATGAGATCATGGTTGTCACTCGCTTTCTATTGCAAAGGATGCTCTGAAACCCTAAGGCTACCAACAGAATAGTGGAGTGGGCTTCGGTGTTACCCAGCTTTGGCCGAAAATTTGAGAGCACATCAACAATTCAGAGCAGGGCATTGGCAGAGTTTATTGCAAAATGGACGTCAACCCCTGATGGAGAAGTGCTGGAAATAGTTTCCCCCGACAAGGAAGCGCCCCAAGAATGGATTATGTATTTCAATGGTGCTCTGTCCCTGCAAGGTGCAGGGGCTGGCATGCTTCTCATTGCTCCCATAGGGGAGCACTTGAAGTACGTCATCCAAATGCATTTTCCCTAGGAGGAGGCAACCAACAATACAACAGAGTATGAAGGGATCCTTGCCGGGCTCAGGATTGCCATAGGATTGGGAATCAAGAAGCTGATTATTCAAGGAGATTCACAACTTGTGGCGAGACAAGTCAACAAGGATTACCAAAGTCCATTGATGGAGGCATACATTGAGGAAGTGAGGAGATTGGAGGAGCGCTTTGACGGATTGCAAACATAGCATGTACCCCGTACAAAAACATCATAGCTGATCATTTGTCAAAGTGTGCTACGCAAAAGCTTCATGTGGAACCAGGGACTTTTTTCTCCATCTTACTCTGCCCTCCGTATCCCCGGTAGCAATGGCCCAAAAGAGGAGGAAGATGGACTCCGGTAAGCCTCTCCCGATAGAGCCTCCTGGGGCTCTTGGTAGGGACCCTGCCAGAAACAACTCCCCGTCGGTTACCGGGTTGCGCCCTCCTCTCGCTCCAATGGTCCCTGCGGTCGAGGAACACGCTCCCGTAGATGAGGAGGTGCCACTAGTCCTTGTTGCCGAGCCCCAGGCTCTAACTTGGGCAAGGCACATAATCCATTTTCTCCAAAGCGGAGAACTTCCCGATGAGCAAGATGAAGCTGAAAGAGTAGCCCGGAGGGCCAGTATGTATCAATTTGTCGATGAAACTCTATACAGAAGGTGGCCCAACGGTGTGAAATTGAAGTGTATCTACCGGGAAGAAGGAAAGGAACTGCTGGCGGAAATACACAAAGGCATGTGCGGCTCCCACATTGGATCAAGGGCATTAGTTGGGAAAGCATTCTGACGAGGATTCTATTGGCCCACAACCCTCCAAGATGCGGTCGAGCTAGTCACCAAGTGTGAAGCCTTCTAGTTCCATTCCAAAAACAACCTACCTGCACAAGCTCTTCAGACAATCCCTTTGTCATGGCCGTTTTCGGTCTGGGGGCTCGATATCCTTGGCCCTTTCCCCCGAGCTGTCGGGGGCTTTGAATTCTTGTTTGTTGGCATTGACAAGTTTACAAAGTGGCCGGAATTAGATGTCGTGAGAAAGGTGACTGCTCAATCAGCTATCAAGTTCTTGAAAGGAGTGGTGTGCCGCTTCGGGGTCCCTGCCCGAATCATCACCAACAACGGCACCCAGTTCACGAGCCGCGCCTTCATGCAATATATTCATGCCCTCGGAAGGAAGATCTCATTTGCCTCTATTGCACATCCCAAAAGCAATGGACAAGCTGAGAGTGCGAACGCTGAAATGATACGAGGACTCAAGACGAGAACATTTGATACGCTGCAGAAGCACGGCAGGCGGTGGATCGATGAGGTGCCGGTAGTTCTCTGGTCCCTCGGAACGACACCAGATCGAGCTACCGGGCAGACTACCTTCTCCCTAGTCTATGGGGCACAAGCAGTTATCCTAATGGAACTCATTTACGGGTCGCCTCGTGTGCTTGCCTACGATGAAGTAGCATAAGATCAGCACCGGCATGACAACGCTGTGCTACTTGAGAAGAACCGTCTCCGGGCTGCTATGTGTGTTGCATGCTATTAGCAAGCCCTGCGTCGCTATCACAGCCGTAGGGTTCAGGCCTGGTGTTTTGAGGAAGGCAACCTTGTCCTTAGGCTCGTTCAGTCCGCCAAGGGTGCAAACAAGTTGACGTCGAAGTCGGAAGGCCCTTACCGGGCAGTATGAGTCACCAGACCTGGCGTGGTCCGTCTGGAGACTGGAGATGGCTTTGAATTGTGAAACTCATCGAATATTGAGCATCTTTGCAAGTTCTACCCATAAGGCACGGCTATCGGGCCCTGCCCGGCAGCCACCCTTTTCTACATGCCTTGCCTGAGTTGCATGTAACCCCTTGTACAAAGCCAGGTGCAGACCCTGAGCCATAGAGAAATAAACGAAGCACTGGAGGCCCCCGATAAGTTGCATGCATGAGCATTTCGTGAGCATTGCATGCATGCATAGTAATTTCATGAGCATTGCATGTGCATATAGATAAGATCGCATGTTGCATCATTCCATCTGCATAAAACTGCAGGTTCTTGCTGTGAACTTGTCCTCAAAAGGAAGCTGGAAAGATGAACCAACACTACATCTCCTGCAAGCCAAACAGATAACTTCTATCTCTTGTCCATACGTGTTCTGTATATCAGAAATCATGCATAAGAAAACCTCGCTGGTTTTTGAAACTTAGGTGCTCCCATCCCCTGAATCGAACATTGCTTCAGTTAGGATCGTTGCAGTGGCCTTTGATGAAAAAAGAATGGCGGAGGGCTGGTCCCTTATTTATGCCCGGTAGGCTTGGTTCCCCGGCAACAAAATAGAGGGTACAGGTAGGATAGCCTGCCGGGGGAAAATCGTTTATTTGAAAATAAAGAGGCATTCCACCTCTGCATGGACATATACATGCATGAATCGTCGGCAAGGTTCATATTTTTCATTAATATGCTGATCAAACAAGTACAGACCTTACAACACAAACATGGACTCAAGAGATTACATTATTTGAACTAAAATTTCGCAAGTGCCTACATATTTAAGATTGAAAAAAGATAAGTGCCCCGTGATGCATTTTCCCTTGTCCATATCCTTTAGGATATTACAGGGAGGGAGTAAGGGAGTAGGAGGCGGGCACGGCTGGGATTCAGCGCCTCCCGAGGATCAGGGTGATGCCGTACCCTAGCTGAGAGGAAGGAACCAAAGGGCAGGAGGGACTGTGGCGCTGAAGGAAGACAAGACAGGGGCGACGGAATCACCGGCAAACATGACTCATTGGAGCAGTCGTCCCCGTTCTTGGCGCGTCATGGGTTGCTGCTACCTCCTATACCACTGTTGTTCGAAGGCCCCGTCATGGCAGCCGTGTCGGGCACCTTGCTCTCCAGGGGTCCCCTCACAAAGTGCATGGTCGTCCTAGACAGCCCTGATATTAGAAGCCACCATGCATCCACAAGACATGAGTGGGAACAAAGAGCCCTCATGCACGATGAGCAGACGATGCCCTAGGAGATAGGTTTCACCCTTTTCAGGAATGAACCCATTCTGCAACCCCCTTGCCAACGCCATAGGAGATGGAGGAATGGGCTACGATCGACTACCGTGACATGCATCCATTACGGACATCGGTATGGTGTCGTCTGCATCGCCTCCCACTAGTATTGAAGCCTCGGGCGGCCCGACGGCAATCACACCGGAGTCGCCACCTCCGGTGCTACTGCCGCACCGCCCGTGCGGCCTCATGAGACTTGCAGGAATATGAGGACGAGGGTCCGCCCCAACAAAGGCATAACCACGCCTCCTCCGGAGTAGGACCAGACTCACTCCCCAAGCATCATCACAAGCATTCGACACTGCCAACCTCAAGCTACAACCTGGAGCCTGACCCCAGGTTCTCTTCTTTAGGTAACCAGCAGAAAGCAAAGGATGGAGGAGAAGGGATGAATGACTTGGCTCCTCCATCACCCCTCCTTTTATAGGAAGGTCGGGAAGAGAGCTGATCCCTTAGCAAGTGACTGCCGCCCTCCTCCGCCAAATCAAGAAGGTCGGGCCCACGCCTTGATGCTCTCCCGCACCATGCGCCTCAGCTACCTACCCCGCGCGATGGAAGCAGCATGCGTGGCTAAGGATAAGGGCACGGTGGGAAGAGTGAATTGGCAGTTACTCCCCCGTGCGTTAAAACCATTCACGGGCCATTACAAGAGTGGCCCACCACGATTGGCTTTACATGACACGCGGGAAAACCGGAAAGTGGCCCAGACTCATGTAATGAAGAAGCAAAGAAGATCTCAAGGGGCCAGCCACTTCCACACCCCTGCCTGTGCACTTGTTAGGGCCTACCCCGACGTCGCTCGAAACATGTTCGGGCTAGGCCCGGGGGCTTATGTTGGTGCAACAAACCCTGGGTCTGTTGCCTAGACTATGCACAGGCACGAGAACAGGACGACAACACCAAGATCAGATTGGAGCACGAGGGACCAGTCCTTTGTAGGATCCAAGTACAGATCAGGAATACCAAGACTAGCCAAAGAAGCAAGACGTTGCTAAGGAAAAAGCCTCTCTTGCCGGGCAGGCAAGCCTGGCAAGGACGGGGTTTCCCCCGGAAGCAGTCCTTCGGGTCGTCCCCGCAGGCCTGCTGGGGCTTACGGAGACAGAACCACCCCACCGCACCACCTCATCATGACCCAACTCGTCAATTAGTGTGGTGTCAAGCTCCAAGATGACTAAGTGGCTGTTATTCGCCACATGGTAGCCACTTTCTACAAAAATGCCTGCAAGTGACACCCGTCCTGCGACGTGTCAAGCGAGCAGGCGCGAAGCTGGTACAACAGCCCGGCAGGGCCTGCCGGGCAAGCTATGATGTGATGTTGAGCGGCGCATTTAATGCGCTCTGTCAGCCTGTAGAGTTAGGTATGATAGGACTATTTGCTATCTAATCGGTGCATAATGACTGATTTTCCACTGTGGTGACCCCTTTATCTATAAAAGGAGGCTCAAGGCAACCGTAGAAAGGGTTGGCTAATCCAAACCCACACACACTCATACGCGCATAGCCGCTTTCGCCTTGAGGCAACTCTGCCGGGCAAGCATGCTGTGCTCATCGCCATTTTCCCACCATCAATCCACCAAAGCGGGAGTAGGGTTTAACGCCTCACGGCGGCCCGAACCTAGGTAAAACTGCCTGTGTCATCTCTGCCGTGCTACTCCATGCTCCTTTGCTCTATGTGTAATGTGCCATCCCCCCGCTGAACCAGCAAGGGACCCTTGGTGCCATAGGTGGCCGTGGTTTCCCGCGATAGAACATTACATGGCTTATCTCGAAGGCTATCAGGAGGCCGCCAAAAGCTTCCTTCAGTATGTTGTTAATGGACTGAATACTTTGCAAAACCATGCCCATCAGGGCATGGTGTTCCACGATGATGGAGGATCTATTCACGACTTCCTTTATCATGTCTAGGCACCCGACCACAATCCAATATGCGGTATTCAACGCTGGCGGCAGGGCCCTGACTCCCGCTTCAGCGGAGGGTGAGATGGATGACTGTGGGGCCCTCAGGGGCTCTGCAACCGTCTTTGGGGAGGGCTCGAATTGAGCAAGCTCCCCTTCTTTGTTCACCAGGAGGGATCTCACGTCCCGGTCTTCGATAACCGAGGTGTTAACCTCAGCCATGATGTCGTCACCGCCGCCACCCGTGTTCGGGCTAGTAGGGGTCTTTCGGGACAACACCTCTTCAGTGTCCCCTACGATTGGAGGGGGCGTGGAGCATGATGCAGTCCCGCTCTGCACCAGCTCAGCTGGTGGAGAGTTCCCCTCTGAGACCTGGTTAGTGGAGAGATCGTGCAGCGGGCTGCAATAAGAAAAGCATACATATGATTTGTAATGAGCCTTAAGGCAAAATGCTTAGAGAGTCTTCAGATTCTTGCCTCTGGGTAGTGGGTTTAACCCTGGGGTTTCTTTCTAGAACCTCTTATGAAACTTTGGACTCCTTGGTGGAGTCCAAGCTGGCATCAGTAGGACCAGTTTGGCCTTACGTGGCTTCTTCGGGGCAGGAGGAGGAAGACCCTCCTATGCATCATCGGACACTGCCCTCTTCCTTGTTCGGGGGGAGTCGCTCTCCTCCCCGTCCTCTTCTTGCTCCCCCTCCTAAGCAAAGGGGCATGGTGTCGCGGGATATCTGCGGCCACTTATGGGACCGGGAGGCCCCTTGCTGGTGTGGCAGGGGGACGTCGTGTTGCACAAAGAGCAGACCAGCGCACGACAACACGGCAGAGAGCACACAAGAAATTTACCCAGGTTCGGGCCATCGCGAGGCGTAATACCCTACTCCTATTTTGGTGGATTGATGGTGGAATGGAGGTGGTGAAGCATAGTACACTTGCCCGGTGGGGGTTGCCTTAGGGCAGTAGAGACTACGCACGTATGGGGATGTGGGTTCATCAACTTTCCAACCCTTTCTATAGTTTCCATGGGCCTCCTTTTATAGATTAAGGGGTCACCACAATGGCAAAGTAGTCATTATGCACTGATATGATAGCAAACAGTGCTATCATACCTAACTCTACGGGCTGACAGGGCACATTAAATGCACCTCCTAGTGTCACATCACTGGCTACCTGGCAAGCCTTGCTGGGCTATCTTGCCGGCTCTGTGCCTATTCTCTTGACACGTCGCATGACGGGTGTCATCTGTGGGTTTCTTCTTTAGGAAATGGCTGCCATGTGGTGAATGGCTACCACTTAATCATCTTGCGGCGTTACACCGCACTGATGGATGACGTGGGTCGCACTGGAGTGATTCGTGAGGTGGTTTTGCCTCCACGAGCCCCGGCAGGCCCTACCGGGGTGCCACTGGCATCTACTTCTGGGGGTGGCCTTGCCCCCTGCCGGGCTCGCCTGTTCGACAAGGGAGGCCCTTCTCTTGGGGATATCTTGCTTCTCTGGCTTGGCCTTAGTCTCTCTGAGTTGCATGTTGGTGCTTTGATTCTCTTGGTCCTTGCACTCTATCTTGGGCTGGTGCTTCAATCTTTGTTGTTGTGCCTGTGCACATTCTGGGCAATAGACCCAGGGTTTGTTAGACCGACAGAAGCCCCCGGGCCTACCTCGAATGCACTGATGAGTGTCGTCCAGGTAGGGCCTAATAAGTGCACAGGCAGGGTTGCTAAAGGGGTCGGCCCCTTGAGGTCTTCATTGCTTCTTCAGCAGCCTTGATTCTGGGCCAGTTCCGGTTTCCTCACGTGTGGTGTAAAGCCAATAGTTGTGGGGCCGCTCCAGTGATGGCATGTAAGGCCCACGATGCGGCTATATCTCCCACGTGTTGAGGCACAACTTAGAGGCATAACCGCATTGTGGTTTTGTTGCAAGAAGGGTCATCTTCACACAATCCCATGTAATGAACAAGACAGGGATAAAGAGAGTTGGCTTACAATCGCGACGTCACACAATACTTAAATAATTCATACACCATCCAGAGGACAGACATAGACCAACTACGGTCAAATGCAAATGAAGAGAAGATAACCCCAAATGCTAGATCCCCAGTCGTACCAACTGGGCTCCACTATTGATCATCAGGAAACAAAACATAGTAATGACCAAGGTCCTCGTCCAGATCCCACTTGAGTTTGGTAGCATCACCTGCACTGGTTTCATCAACACCTGCAACTGTTTTGGTAGTATCTGTGAGTCACGAGGACTCAGCAATCTCAAAACCCGCGAGATCAAGACTATTTAAGCTTATGGGTAGGATAAGGTAATGAGGTGGAGTTGCAGCAGGCGCTAAGGAATATGGTGGTTAACATACATTAATAAGAGTAAGATGAGAAGCTTCGCAACGGTCGTGAAGCTAGAAGTGATCAAGAAGTGATCCTGAAACTACTTACGTACAAACATAAGCCAAAACTGTGTTCACTTCTCGGACTTCGCCAAAAAGAGACCATCACGGCTACGCACGCGGTTGATTCATTTTAATTAAGTCAAGCGTCAAGTTCTCTACAACCGGATATTAACAAATTCCCATCTACCACATAACCTCGGGCATGGCTCTCGAAAGTTTATACCCTATAGGGGTGTCCCAACTTAGCCCATCACAAGCTCTCACGATCAACGAAGGATATTCCTTCTCTCGGAAAGACCCGACCAGTCTCAGAATCCCAATTACAAGACATTTCAACAATGGTAAAACAAGACCAGTAAGACCGCCCCATGTGCCGACAAATCCCGATAGGAGTCGCACGTATCTCGTTCTCAGGGCACACCAGATGGGACAAGCTACGAGTAAAACCAGCCCTCAAGTTTCCCTGAGGTGGCCCCGTAGGATGCCCATTTTAGAACAACACTCAGAGGAGGGCTGGCCCGGGGGGTTAAAATAAAGATGACCCTCGGGTTTGCAACCCCTAGGGAAAGTTATAGGTTGCTAGGCAAATGTAAAACCAAGGTTGGGCCTTGCTGGAGGAGTTTTATTCAAAGCGAACTGTCAAGGGGGTCCCATAACCCCAACCGCGTAAGGAATGCAAAATCGAGGAACATAACACCGGTATGACGGAAACTAAGGCGGCAAAAGTGGAACAAAACGCCGAGCAAAAGGCCAAGCCTTCCACCCTTTTCCAAGTATATAGATTCATTAATTAAATAAGAGATATGATGACATCCCAACATATCCATGTTCCAACATGGAACAACCTACTAGCAACGCTATAAGAGGGGCTGAGCAAAAGCGGTAACTTAACCAAACAACGGTTTGCTAGGAAGGTGGGTTAGAGGTTGACATGGCAATATGGGAGGCATGATAAACAAGTGGTAGGTAGCACACACAACGATAGAACAAACAACTAGCAACCAAAGGTAGAAGTGATATCGAGGGTAATGGTCATCTTGCCTGCAAAGTTCTCAAAGTTGTCGAAAGCTTGCTCCTCGTTAGCGTACTCAACAAGTTCCTCGTTCACGAACTCGTCCCCGGGCTCTACCCAAAGCAAGAACACAAGAAACGGAACAACAATCAATCATGGTGCAATGCACAATCAATATGATGCAAGTCATGGAATGGAATGCAAGATGTCGGGGATATACCCCGTGGCGTAAACCGGCCGGAAGTTAACCCGGCCAGGACTTGGTGGTTTATCTGAAGACCCTGCTGACACTTGGCGAGTTACTGGCGACCCGCCCTGACCTGGTGGTTTACAAGCAACCCACCTGGTCATTATGACTCACTGGTGATCCGGCGTGCGGGACAGACGGATGACAAGGCCCAAGGCTTAGAAGGCCGGTTCACACTTAATGGTGGGCCGGTTTAAGAGGAAAGGCATGAGGAACATTTATCTTACAAGGAGTTAAGACCTGGACTTGTATCCGGTTTGTATTAGAGATAGACTAGTCCTAATCCTAATAGGACTCTACATGTAACCCGCCCCTCCAACATATATAAGGAGGGGCAGGGCTCCCCAAAAGGGGGGGGAGATTGACAAGTTCCACAAGTTGGACAAGTTAGGTTTAGACAATAGCTCTCGAAATAGACCACTCTTGTAACCGTGATCATCATCATCAATATCAATGAAGCAGGATGTAGGCTTTTACCTCCACCGTGAGGGGCCGAACCTGGGTAAAACATCGTGTCTCTCGTCCCGCTCAACCCCTCTCAAGCTACCACATAGATGTGTTGGCCTCGCGACTAAGTCCTGACACTAAGGACATCTGCCGTGACAATTCCACGAGAGTTGGCGCCCACCGTGGGGCCCGCGCACGGTGGTGTTGAGTTCTTGGAGGGATCTTTTTTAGAGTCTCGAGAAGTTCGCAGTTGGCCGAATGAAGAAAGTTCGGCAGGAAATAGTCTTTGGCAGAGTCGGCAAATCCCACGTTTGTGATCAGAATTGTTATTAACGTTAGAGCTGGCAATATGACTTTTTGGTCTGAAGACAAGTTAGGGTTCGAAGTTTTGTTGTGCGCCGCCGACGAAAAGTGATCCATCGAATCTGATCTGGTAACTAGCAATAAAGTTTGGCGGATTTTTTCGGAGGAAGGACACCCAAATCAAGTCCCAAAGGAAATCACCCCATGAAAAGACAGGCTATATGCATGGCTGTGTGGAAGGAAAAAACATTAACTAACTGGATTGGCTACCGGACAAGGAAAATATCCGGTTTACTACTACTTGTTGAAACAAGCGTGGAGTCTGGATTAAAGGAAAAAAATATAGAAAAGGGAAGCCATGACCGGGGGTGGACAATAGACATGGACTCGGTTTCGTCTCACCGGTTCAACGCACCATCCCGTCTCTGAGTCGCTGGCCTTACTTCTTCCAACAAGAGCCGCTGCGGCCCCTGCTTTCGTAGCTGCACCAAGCCGTTGCGACCCGTCGTGGCCGTAACAATCAGGTGCTATTTTTCTAAAACTCTTTATTTTTTGTGTAATTACATAATGTCAAAAGATTTTCTCGGGGTATGCTATTGTATACATAGGTCAATTACCTCATGATTAAAGTATGATCCGGTCCCCGCGCGCTGTCATTGGAGGTCGCGTCTATATCCGCACTATATCAAATGGCTTATCAAATGTGTGCAAATCGCCACCTCAACGGTCCGGTCTACATCAACTCACCAGGCCGCGCCTGTAGCCGGTTCATTCGACCATAACCGCGCCGGTTCAAGCGTCCGCGCCCACGGCTGACCCGTCTGTCCGCGCGGCTTACAATGCCCCGGCCGACTCACACGTCTGCTTTGTCATTTAAATATCACGGTTGACTCTGATATGTATATCAACAAATCAGAGCCGCCCCTGCGGTCTTGAGTCGCCGGGGGCATGTTCAGCCGCCTCGGTCGCGATAAACGGATCATCCGTCGTCCGAACAAATTAGGAGGCATCTATCTAAGTCTATTTTTGACATATATTGTTTTTTGTAAAAAGAACAATTACGTTGGTTTTGCATATTTTTATATGCAGGACAATTATTCACCACAACACTGGTGTTACACCATGCATATGGAGCACGCACTGGCGTCATTATATACTGGCTTTTTTCGCACTGCTCAACGGACGCGCGCAAACCGCCTGTGGTCCGGTTTACATCAACACGCGGCCGGTTCTCCATCTACGCCGGCTTACAATGCCCGCAGGCGACTCCCTGCCCGCACCAGTTCACCATACCCGCGGGCGGCTCTCCGTCAGCGCCGGTTTACAACTCCCGCGGCCGACTCTCCCGTCCGCGCCGAATTATTGCGTCGTGGCCGACTCATCTGGCTGTGCCGTCTCTGAAGCTGCGGCCGTCTTTGTCATCCGTCTCACGCGGCTTGGTCTACATCAACATACCGGGACGCACCGTTCTGCATGAGCTGTTTATTGGGCGCACAAGTCGCCGCCACTACAGTTTTGATTAACTTCAAATTGCCAGTTGGAAGGAACCATTGGCTGAGTTGCTGACACGGCTCATACGTGATCATTTATAACCCGCCGCAGTCACCTCAACCTTCTGTGGATTCACATCATGCTGTCAACACCAATGATAGACAAGTTATGCCGGTTTATGTCACGGTCAAATATGGAGAATCTCAAGCCAACTCCTCGAGTCACCTTGAGACTTGGGGGCTACAATGATATGACTTAGCAAACGTTGCTGGTTTTCAGTGAAGTCAGGAACCCCAATGCATTGGAGGGAAAGATAACCCGGTCCCGGATTCACATAGTGCTGTCAGAAGGTTTCCGGACTAGAAAGTATATGACAGTTACAAAATCCTGGCTCAATGAAGAAGTTTCGGGTCATCAGAAAAGGATTTCGGTTTACAATACGGTACAAGGGAAATTTGTTCTCCAATAAAGCTCTGAAGCTCTCAAATCCGGTTTAAGAATTTCCAGCTCAAAAAGGAATTAACTTCTCGCAAGTTCGAGTTTAAAGGCCGTCAGAAAATTTCCGGCTAAAAATGAAGATTCCGGTTTAAAATCCAGTTCAAGGGAAAGATGTCTCCCACAAAGCTTTGAAGGTCTCCATATCCGGTTCAAGATCCCGGTTCAAGAAGAATTTATCTCTTGCAAAAAGTTAAAAATTACCGAAGAGGACCTGCTACCACGATGCGCGGTTCGAACAAGGGTATCCCGCCTTACTGGCCTGGCATATTATTGATTACATGGGGGCTTCTGCTTCATAAAGCGGGGTCTCTGTTCTTTTACATCATGTGTCGTTACACAGAGTTGTTCTAAAGCGGCCTCCGGTTTACCCCTTGAGTTAGCTTTTTAAAAGCATCATATTATATCACTTGGGGGTTTGGTCGTGTCCGAACCAATACAATACCTCTTGATAGGCAAGAGCCACCAGATCACTTGGGGACTTGCTCACGTCTGAACCAGTCATGCCTCTTGATCAGCCTAAGGCCACAGAATCACTTGGGGGCTTGGTCAAACCCGAACCATTGTCATGCCACTTGATCGGCATAAATGCCACGGTTTCATTTGGGGACCTGGCTGACTAGAACCATAGTTACACCTATCGGGAGCTTGGTCGTGTTCGGCCATGGTAACGCCATCTGATCAGCTTAAATAAACCTTTTTTGCAAACGGTTTTGTCATTGCCTTTGCCTCACACTTTTCTTTGAAAGATATTTCTTTCTTTTTATTGCGTTTTTTAAACCGACAAAGTTTTCAACCAATCAATTGACGGAACACAGTTCACGTCAATCCGGAGACTATTTGCCCGGTTTGATCCTTGTTGTTAACATCCTCTTATGGAGTAAACCGGTGTTTATCAACCCGGTTTGGCCTTCAACTACAAGTTGTCAGTACATGACCAATTATAATCCGGCGATTATTAACCCGGTCCAGTTCGACTACAAGTCGCCAGTATTATATATGGACAGTCCGGTGTCTATCATAACCCGGTACGGTTTTATCATAAACCGGCACAATATGGAAGGAGTTATCAATACTCAAGATTGGGGTTATCACCTTTACTACAAAAAGTTGGTAAAACCAACAATGTGATTCAATGCCACAGGTATGATCTATTTCATATTTGATTATTCTTAAGTGCAGCCTTGGTTATAAACCCGGCTTATATGTTGGGCGTTATGACCCGTCCGGCGGTAAACCGCCAGGACACTTTAAACTTGTTGTATGTAGAAACAGGTTTGTTAAACCGGCCTGGCTTTGGACTATAAGTCGCCAGTATATATATTTGGATTGCTCCATTGGAATCATGCGCTTATAAATCATTGGGTCATATTATTCAAATAGCCAAACTTGGCTGGATTTTCATTATGATATTGAATGAATAAGGTTTTCATACCGGATTATATTATCTTGAATAGCCAACATGGCTGGATTTTTATGGTTATTAATAACCGGTATTATTGAGTTTTGAAAGTCGCTTTAGCGCAATGGTTATTATTTTATCAAAGGATATGATTTATTCTACAATGGAAGGAATAGTCCCGAGTCGCTGCAGGCTTACAACCCGGCACTTGGGGGCTACATTATTCAAATCAAGATTACATGCAAGTCTCATGTCGCTGCAAGCATGCATCATGACACTTGGGGGCTAATGCCAAGTCATTTTTAGTCTTATTGAAGACCCGACTCATCATATTATAATGAGCCGGCCCTTGGGGGCTACCAATTGCTCCTATCAACAATTCAAGGTACACAAGTTTTCGTCCATAATATTGAAGGATCCATTGCTCAGTTGGTAAAGCACAAAGCTCTTAACCTTGTGGACGTGGGTTCAAGCCCTACGATGGAAGCTACATTATAATATGTTATTTTCATTAAAGTATATATATCAAGTCCCGGTTCAGTATTATCTTACTAAGCCAGCCCTTGGAGGCTACACGTTGCTGTTCAAAGTTTACAAGATTATATTTACAAAGTCCCTACTCATTATTTCATAATGACCCGACCCTTGGGGGCTACACTGGTTGAAGTTTTTATGAGCATCAAGCAATTACAAGTCCCAGGTTGCTGCAAACATGACAACCCGACACTTGGGGGCTACATATATGGAGTATTAAGTTTTGAGATGAACAAACCGGATTTCTTCAAGGTTGAAACACTTATTGGAGCAAGTCTTAAGTTATCACTATGTTCTCCTCTTAAGACTTGGGGGATACAGGTATTATGCATATAAAGGAGGAACATCTTCATTTTATCAGTTTTGAGCAACAGGAAGATCAATTACATGACCCGGTGTTGACAACAATTATGACCTGGTGCCATCAATATTTATAAACCGGCCATTTTGGTAATATTAAACCGGCAAGTTTTACATCTTCAAACTGGCTGAATGTGAGATAAGTATTTTCAGACCCATATTTCTTAAACCGGCGCTTTGGGAGCTGAGTCAAAGGAGTTATTCTTCACAATATTTCTCGGTGACAAACCAATGTCAGCAAATTGATTATGAAGCTGGTCTGTTGACCCGGATTTCTCAGAAGGAGGAAATAACAAGGACTTAAGGATGATCAGGTACCGTTTATAAAAATTCTTAACCCGGAGCATAACCTGTCAAATTTGTTCTTGTGTTTATTTTGCAGCATAAGTTTACCATGAATAAATCCAAGCTAAACTTGGGGGCTAATGTCGGGGATATACCCCGTGGCGTAAACCGGCCGGAAGTTAACCCGGCCAGGACTTGGTGGTTTATCTGAAGACCCCGCTGACACTTGGCGAGTTACTGGCGACCCGCCCTGACCTGGCGGTTTACAAGCAACCCACCTGGTCATTATGACTCACTGGTGATCCAGCGTGCGGGACAGACGGATGACAAGGCCCAAGGCCTAGAAGGTCGATTCACGCTTAATGGTGGGCCGTTTTAAGACAAAAGGCATGAGGAACATTTATCTTACAAGGAGTTAAGACCTGGACTTGTATCCGGTTTGTATTAGAGATAGACTAGTCCTAATCCTAATAGGACTCTACATGTAACCCGCCCCTCCAACATATATAAGGAGGGGCAGGGCTCCCCAAAAGGGGGGGAAGATTGACAAGTTCCACAAGTTGGACAAGTTAGGTTTAGACAATAGCTCTCGAAATAGAGCACTCTTGTAACCGTGATCATCATCATCAATATCAATGAAGCAGGATGTAGGCTTTTACCTCCACCGTGAGGGGCCGAACCTGGGTAAAACATCGCATCTCTCGTCCTGCTCAACCCCTCTCAAGCTACCACATAGATGCGTTGGCCTCGCGACTAAGTCCTGACAATAAGGACATCTGCCGTGAAAATTCCACGACACAAGATATGATGTGCAATGCATATAGGTAATCTGGAAGGGGAATGATGATCAAGGCATCAAATTGTCAAACCAAGTATGCAGCTGGAGAGAGAGAGTGATTTCGGTGGAAAACGATATAAGTATCACCGGAAACGGATGCATGGTTTGCAAATGACAAGCAAAACAAGATTGATGCAAAACAGCGATTAACATCATCATAGCACTTAGAATGCAACAAGAGACTATGCTACAGTGCTCCAACTTAGCAACAAAGCACATGACCATAAAGTACAGGTGAAGCTCTACAAATCATGAACACTGATCTCCTACTAGAACTCACTAGAACAAGCTCAAAATAGCATGGCAAAATGCAAATGATATCAGCTTCACGGACTTAGAGAAAGTACTAAACATGTCAAAACATCATCAGGTAGCAATGTTTATAGCTAGCAAACAACATGCTACAGGAAAATATCGTGGCAAACAAAGGCATGGCATGCTAGTAGTAAAGACATAGAACAAAACTCCCTTACTGGGCGTTACATGGCACGTGAATGACTTTAACGGACGAGGTAGAAACTTCCAATTTACACTTCCCACAACGCGCCCTTATCCTTGGTCACGTATGCCGCATGCATCGCGCGGGGTAGGTAACAGAGGCGCTTGGCGCGGGAGGGCATCATGGTGAGGGCCCGACCGTCTTGAATTGGTAGAGGAGGACGGTGGCCGCCACTTAATGGAGCAGCCCTCCTCCTTGCCCTGCCTATAAAAGGGAGGGGCAGAGGAGGGCGGAGTCACCTATCTTTGCATTCCTCCTTCTCTTATCTTTCGCTTCTGCTGGCCATGTTGAAGAGAGGGGCCTAGGGCGAGCCCCCGGTCTTCGGCTTGAGATCTCCTTTGGATCTGAGAGGAAGATTTGGGCGGCGCGGCGCCAACGCTGGGAGTGGCAACCCCGGTGTGCTTGCCACCGGGTCGCCCGTGGCCTTGACTTCAGCAGGAGGGGACGCGACCGACGCCGTGTCATGGCTTGAAGTAGGCATGGAGTGTGGTAGTCCATCACTCCCCATTCTTTCGTCCGTTTGCGGCGCTGGGGAGGAGTCATGGAAGGGATTCATCGCTAATAGGGGGCAATCTGGCTCGTCCTGGGTGTCGTCCTTCTGTCGCGCAGTAAGGCTCCCTGCTCTCACATGCGTCCTCGGGATGTGTGGTGACTTATGACGCCAGGGCTCTTGGGGATGACCATGCTCTCTATGGGAACACTCAGAGAGCATGGTGTCCGGTGTGGTGGTTGCGCCGAGGACTTCGGGTGGTAGTGGTGCGGATGGCAGTGGCAACCCACGGCGCGTCAAGAACGGGGACGACCGTTCTGACGAGTCGTGTTTGCCGGTGACTCCGTGTCCCCCATCTGATCCTCTGGCAGCGTCACCATCCACGCCTGCCCTCCGGTTTCTTCTTCCCTGCCAAAGAGCGGTGCCATCCTGATCCTGGGGAGGCGCCGAATCCCAGCCGTGCCCTCCTCCGGCCCCTTCGACCTCTTCCTGCAGGATATGGACACGGGCAAAGGCATAACAGGGCACTTATCTTTTTTCAATCTCAAACTTGTAGGTAGTTGCCAAATTTTAATTCAAATAATGTAATCCCTCGACTCCATCTTTGTATTCTGTAATGCTTGTACTTGTGTTAGCATATGAATGAAAAATATGAACATTGCCAGGAACCCGTGCATGTGTATGTCCATGCAGAGGTGGGTGCCTCTTTAAATTAAATAAACAAGTTTTCCCTGGTAGGATATCTTACCGGCACCCTCTTTGTCGCCGGTGAGCTACGTCTACCG
The DNA here is from genome assembly GCF_002162155.2 of Triticum dicoccoides. NCBI lineage: Eukaryota > Viridiplantae > Streptophyta > Magnoliopsida > Poales > Poaceae > Triticum > Triticum dicoccoides. The sequence continues at coordinate 338,465,782 of NC_041392.1, forward strand.
GGGAACAGACGGAGGGGCCAGCCCCCTGCCAACTCCTTTTTACCAAAGGCCACTGCGACCATCCTGACCGAAGCAACGTTCGAGTCATGGATGGGAGGACCTAAGTCTCAAAGGAGAAGTGAGGTTTTCTCATGCAAAGTTATAGCTTATAGAACACTAATGGACAAGAGGTAGAACTTATCTATTTGGATTGCTGAGGATTGCAGTGCCGAGGCATCTTCTCAACTCCTTGATGAAGCCAAGTTCACGGCAGGAACCTGCAACTTCATGTAGATGACAATGAATGCAGGATGTGATCCTATCTATATGCAAATGCTCATGAAATGCTTTTGCAGTGATCTTGGTGTGCTCATGTGCTACCTCTTGGGCATGTGTTGGTTTTCCCTTGAAGAGGAAAGGGTGATGGAGCAAAGTAGCGTAAGTATTTCCCTCATTTTTTGAGAACCAAGGTATCAATCTAGTAGGAGACTACACGCAAATCGCCTAGTATCTACACAACAAATAAGAACCTTGCAACCAACACGATAAAGGGGTTGTCAATCCCTTCACGGCCACTTGCAAAAGTGAGATCTGATAAATATAATAAGATAAATATTTTTGGTATTTTTGTGGTATAGATTGGAAAATAAAGATTGCAAAATAAATAGTAAACTAGAATTGTAGATTGGAAGCTTATATGATGTAAAGTAGACCCGGGGGCCATAGGTTTCACTAGTGGCTTCTCTCAAGATAGCATGTATTACGGTGGGTAAACAAATTACTGCCGAGCAATTGATAGAAAAGCGCATAGTTATGATGATATCTAAGGCAATGATCATGAATATAGGCATCACATCCGTGTCAAGTAGACCGAAACGATTCTGCATCTACTACTATTACTCCACACATCGACTGCTATCCAGCATGCATCTAGAGTATTAAGTTCATAAGAACGGAGTAACGCATTAGGCAAGATGACATGATGTAGAGGGATAAACTCGAGCAATATGATATAAACCCCATCTTTTTATCCTCGATGGCTACAATACAATACGTGTTGTTTCCCTTTCTGTCACTGGGATCGAGCACCGCAAGATTGAACCCAATGCTAAGCACTTCTCACATTGCAAGAAAGATCAATCTAGTAGGCCAAACTAAACCGATAATTCAAAGAGACTTGCAAAGATATCAAATCATCCATATAATAATTTAGAGAAGAATCAAATAATATTCATAGAGAATTAAGTTCATAAACCCACAATTCATCGGATCTCGGCAAGCACAACATAAAAGGGTTACATCGAATAGGTCTCCAAGAAGATAGAGGAGAACTTTGTATTGAGTTCCAAAGAGAGAGAAGAAGCCATCTAGCTAATAACTATGGACCCGAAGGTCTGTGGTAAACTACTCACACATCATCGGAGAGGCTATGGTGTTGATGTAGAATCCCTCCGTGATCGAATCCCCCTCCAGCAGATCGCCAGAAAAGGCCCCAAGATGGGATCTCACGGGTACAGAAGGTTGCGCCGGTGGAAAGGTGTTACGTGGATCTCCCGATGGTTTCAGGGTATAAGAGTATATATATAGGCGAAAGAAGTAGGTCGGTGGAGCTGCGAGGGGCCCACGAGGGTGGGGGGCGTGCCCACCCCCTGGGCGTGCCCTCCTGCCTCGTGGCTTCCTCGCTGCTTCCTTGACGTCCACTCCAAGTCTCCTGGATTGCGTTTGTTCCAAAAAGATCCTCACGAAGGTTTCATTCCGTTTGGATTCCGTTTGATATTCCTTTTCTGCGAAACATCGAAATAGGCAAAAAACGGCAATTTGCACTAGGCGTTCGGTTAATAGGGTAGTCCCAAAAATAATATAAAAGGTATATTAAAGCCCATTAAACATCCAAAACAGATAATATAATAGCATGGAACAATCAAAAATTATAGATACATTGGAGACGTATCAAGCATCCCCAAGCTTAATTCCTGCTCGTCCTCGAGTAGGTAAATGATAAAAACAGAATTTTTTATGTGGAATGCTCCCGAACATAATTTTTAATGGAATTATCCTTATTGTGGCATGAATGTTCAGATCCAAAAGATTCAAGATAAAAGTTTAATATTGACATAAAAATAATAATACTTCAAGCATGCTAACTTAGTCTGGCAATCGGGTCGGGTTTGATCGGGTCAACCCTTTCCAGACCCATGCCCGGATACCTTATCGGGTGCACCTCCTGCCCACGACCCGACCCATGGGTCTGGAGTGAGACCCATGCCCGAACCCGGCGGGTAACGCGACCCTATAGGGCACCCATCGGGCTCCAAACAAGCATTGATTTTATTTTATTTATACTATTAAATCAACACACGCATTGCACTCTGCCTAGGTCTAAGTATTTGTTTAGATGGCCAAATGTTTCCTCCAAATGAACTACAAGCTGCATATGTTTTATAGGCAAAGCTCCACCTCGCACGCCATTCACTAAGTGAGGTGGTACTAAAGAGGAGCTGCTCACTGTTATGTACGCTAGGTAGCAGAGACATTTTACGTGTGCTTTTGGCCTTTAGTGGCCCTGCAGGCCATAATACATATTTGCCATATAGGCTGATGAGGACATGACTACCTTGGATATGACCAAAAATATTGCATATATGCATATTTGTCAGGTGATTTCTAGTGCAAACTATTCAATAATCTATTTATGTTATCCAGAACAAAAATACTTCACACACTTTTGTGTTTTGTCTAATTGCAGGTGTATGGGACATTTGTACAATCCACATATGAAGATAAGGAAGAAAGAGATGTTTATTTGCTGTCCAAAAAGTTCTCTCACGTCACTTTTGGCCCAAGAGAAGATAGAGTCCAAGTCTCTCACGTTCTGGATTCAGATTCGGACTGCACAGACATACCTGACTCAAAACACACACAAGTTTTTCATACGGACTCCGAATTGGGTGATTCTTTTTGCATTGGAAACTAGATTTCGTGCACTTTCCAACCCAATTGGAATCACCTTCAAATTCGTCCGGAGCGTTGAGTTGTGGACGAAACAATCTGATGCTGTAGCAGAATCCGAGTCAAACTACAAGTCCAAAGGTGTTACATCACCTCCACTTGGGCCCATTGGCCTTGTACGACCTAGATTTAGTTTTAGGCTGCCTTGGGACGTCCTTCCACCTCCTTGGCCGCCACCCCTTGCTCCTATATAAGTAGATCCATCTAGTAGCTTTTCCTTGGGATTTGTTTAGTTAAAAGTTAGCCATTGCAACTTCGTGTGCTTCGTTTGTGTCCAACGACCAGACCAAGACCACTTTTCGGATCCCCACCATTATCAATACTTCATACATATTTGCGATATTTAGATTGCTTTTATCATATTCTTGCTTGTTCTTCGATTGCTTGCAGGAATGGACCTTCGTGGTCAGGTTGATCGTGCTCCGGCGTGGTCAATAACCTCTCGGAGTTGGTTTAGCGATTGCTAAGGCACAACGTCGTTGCACGTTTGTAGTCGGATCGTCAAAGTCGTCTCCACCAAATCGATAGTTATCATCTCATCGAAATATCGGGACACCCCGCCTCTATCAAGTGGTATCAGTTTTCAGGTTGCTCGGTGAGAATTTCCAGTTTTTCCTAGATTAGATTTATTTTCTTACCTATTGTCCAAGAAAAAGCCACAAAACAAAAGTTAGATCTATTCATCCTTTGTCCTAGCCAGACTGAGCCTTTGCAATTTTCTTTTCATTGTTTGCATTATTGAATTATCGGTTCCATCGCCGTGTCGAGTTGCTGGTCTTAGTGTCTAGTTCCTTTAGAGTTTCGAGTTCTGTTCACATTAGTCACGCAGCCGCTGCATCATTATCCCATCCGCTATCCACCATCCCATCCACCAATTTCCACCATGTGCTACGCACTATTTATTGTCATAATCATAGTTGAGGTCACTCACATCTTCGCGTGATCGAATCTGTATCTTATCTAGTTTGTCTTGGAAAGAGGGAGAAAAAGAAGATAAAGAAAAAAAAGAGAAAAAAGGAAAGAAAAAAAAGAAAAAGAGGGAGAAGAAAAAGAAAAAAAAGGCGTGAGAAAAAAAAAGAGAAGAAAAAAAAATTGGATCTATCTAGAATCAATCTCATACCTGAATTCGGATTGGAATCTGTTTTGCGCACTATTCAGTAAAACAGGTGTATCTTCCTATCTAAATAGTTGCAGAAGCTTGTTCAATATTTGACACCTCAAAATCGGCTTCTAAATAGGTCTTTTTGCCCTCCGAAGTTCGTGAACACAACTTGTTCCAATTTTTCAGGCCAGTTTTAGAATTCTTTGACTCCTCATATCAACTCAAAATTGAGTGATTCTTTTTGCATTGGAAAGCTTGAGTTAGTAGCATTCTTTGAAAGAATTTATCAGAAAATTGTCTCAAACTTTTCAAGAGGAAAGTTGGGGAGAGAGTTGTTGTATATCCTGCTTGGCAGTTGTTTTTCATCATTATCTTCACTACCGTTGTGATCTTCACTTATATCTTGCTGTCAAGAGCTACTTAGTATCCTTCATTGATGCTAGTTGTGCTACGCCGTGACCTCATTAGTGTTCTAGGCTCGCGTCTCTAGTCCGGTCTAGCCTAGGACCAGCACAGTACCGTCGTTGAGCGTTTATTCAACATTGCATATTTGAATTGATTATTGCTAATCTTTTGCTACCATATATAGCCAACCCAGCTCCACATATTTCTACACCGTGTATACGTACGCTCCCCTGGCAATCACTTTACTCAATATTCGGAGTTACTTGACACCGCTGGTTGCCGATCACCGCCTGCTCATGGTAAGAACTTGTAAGACATTGATATTTGCTTTACTGTGAGCGTTTTACCACCATATCCTAGTAGTTATAGGAACATTATTTTGGGTTTTGTTTCTAGTGCAAACTATTCAATAATCTATTTATGTTATCCAGAACAAAAATACTTCACACACTTTTGTGTTTTGTCTAATTGCAGGTGTATGGGACATTTGTACAATCCACATATGAAGATAAGGAAGAAAGAGATGCTTATTTGCTGTCCAAAAAGTTCTCTCACGTCACTTTTGGCCCAAGAGAAGATAGAGTCCAAGTCTCTCACGTTCTGGATTCAGATTCGGACTGCACAGACATACCTGACTCAAAACGCACACAAGTTTTTCATACGGACTCCTAATTGGGTGATTCTTTTTGCATTGGAAACTAGATTTCGTGCACTTTCCAACCCAATTGGAATCACCTTCAAATTCGTCCGGAGCGTTGAGTTGTGGACGAAACAATCTGATGCTGCAGCAGAATCCGAGTCAAATTACAAGTCCAAAGGTGTTACATCACCTCCACTTGGGCCCATTGGCCTTGTACGACCTAGATTTAGTTTTAGGCTGCCTTGGGACGTCCTCCCACCTCCTTGGCCGCCACCCCTTGCTCCTATATAAGTAGATCCATCTAGTAGCTTTTCCTTGGGATTTGTTTAGTTAAAAGTTAGCCATTGCAACTTCGTGTGCTTCGTTTGTGTCCAACGACCAGACCAAGACCACTTTTCGGATCCCCACCATTATCAATACTTCATACATATTTGCGATATTCAGATTGCTTTTATCATATTCTTGCTTGTTCTTCGATTGGTTGCAGGAATGGACCTTCGTGGTCAGGTTGATCGTGCTCCGGCGTGGTCAATAACCTCTCGGAGTTGGTTTAGCGATTGCTAAGGCACAACGTCGTTGCACGTTTGTAGTCGGATCGTCAAAGTCATCTCCACCAAATCGATAGTTATCATCTCATCGAAAGATCGGGACACCCCGCCTCTATCATAGGCCGACACTTAATTCATGTGTATAGGCCCAAATACTCCAGCGTGTGGATCAGTGAAAAGGCAATATTCAAGCCCATTAAAACAAAACAAAATAAGACGACGTGGATGTCAACTAGAATAGAAGGAATATAAGGAAGATGGTTGCATCGTTAGGCGTAATTAGTGCACATTTGTCGTCACAAATGTATTTATCATGTACAATAAAAGAAATGTTTAATTGACAATATTAATCGGGCGACCCATGGGTAACCCATGGGCATGATTCCATGCCCATACCCTACCCATGACTAATTGGGTTACCCATGGGTAAGACCCATGGGCGAAGTCGACGACCCATACCCTACCCATTCGGGTCGGGTGCCCATGGGCGCTCGTGCCCATGGGCAGGATTACCGGCTTAAATGCTAACTAAGCAATTATGCCTTATCAAAATAACACAGCCAAAGAAAGGTTATCCCTACAAAATCATATAGTTTGGCCATGCTTCATTTTTGTCACACAAAATGCTCCCATCATGCATAACCCCGATGACAAGCCGAGAAATTGGTTCATACTTTTTAACGCGCTTCAGCCTTTTCAACCCTTACGCAATACATGAGCGCAAGCCATGGATATAGCACTATAGGTGGAATAGCATATGATGATGGGGGTTATGTGAGAAGACAAAAAAGGAGAAAGTCTCACATTCACGTGGCTAATCAATGGGCTATGGAGATGCCCATCAATTGATGTCAATGCGAGGAGTAGGGATTGCCATGCAACAGATGCACTAGAGCTATAAGTGTAGGAAATCTCATCAAAAGAAACTAAGAGGGTGTGCATCCAACTTGCTTGCTCACGAAGACCTGGGGCATTTTGAGGAAGCCCATCATTGGAATATACAAGCCAAGTTCTATAATGAAAAATTCCCACTAGTATATGAAAGTGAGAAAATAAGAAACTATCTATCATGAAGATCATGGTGGTATTTTGAAGCACAAGTGTGGAAAAAGGATAGTAACATTGTCCCTTCTCTCTTTTTCTCTCATCTTTTTTGTTTGGGCTTCTTTGGCCTCTCTTTTTTATTTGGGCTTCTTTGGCCTCCATTTCTTTCATAGTCTACATCCTTCTTTCCTCACACGGGATAATGCTCTAATAATGATGATCATCACACTTTTATTTACTCATAACTCAATGTTACAACTCGATATTAGAACAAAAATATGACTCTTTGTGAATGCCTCCGGTGGTGTACCGGGATATGCGATGAATCAAGAGCGACACGTATGAAAGAATTATGAAAGTGGCTTTGCCACAAATACAATGTCAACTACATGATCATGCAAAGCAATATGACAATGATGGAGCGTGTCATAATAAACGGAACGGTGGAAAGTTGCATGGAAATATATCTTGGAATGGCTATGGAAATGCCATAATAGGTAGGTATGGTGGCTGTTTTGAGGAAGATATAAGGAGGCTTATGTGTGATAGAGAGTATCGGATCATGGGGTTTGGATGCACAGGCGAAGTTTGCACCAACTCTCGAGGTGAGAAAGGGCAATGCACGGCACCCTAGAGGCTAGCAAATTGCGAAAAGGTAAGAGTGTGTATGATCCATGGACTCACATTAGTCATAAAGAACTCACATACTTATTGCAAAAGGTTATTAGCCCTTGAAGCAAAGTACTACTAGGCATGCCCCTATAGGGATAGACTGGTAGGAAAAGACCATCGCTCGTTCCCAAACGACACTCATAAGGAAAGCACTCAAAGAACACCACATGCTTCAAATTTGTCACGCAAGTTTACCATACGTGCATGCTACGGGACTTGCCACTTCAACACAAGTATTTCTCAATTTCACATTTACCCAACTAGCATGACTCTAGCATTACCACCTTTATATCTCAAAACATCTATCAAGTATCATAGTATTCAATGCACTCTATATGAAAGTTTTTATCATACCCATCTTGAATGCATATCATATTAGGACTAATTTTATAGCCAAAGAAAATTACCATGTTGTTCTAAAATAATCTCAAAATAATATAAGTGAAGAATGAGAGATCAATAATTTCTACAAAATAAGACGACCACCGTGCTCTAAAAAATATAAGTGAAGCACTAGAGCAAAATTATCTAGCTCAAAAGATATAAGTGAAGCACATAGAGTATTCTAATAAATTCTGATTCATGTGTGCATCTCCCAAAAAGTGTTTACAGAAAGGATGATTGTGGTAATTTAAAAAGCAAATACTCAAATCATACAAGATGCTCCAAGCAAAACACATATCATGTGGTGAATAAAACTATAGCCTCAAGTAAAGTTACCTATAGACGAAGACGAAAGAGGGGATGTCTTCCGGAGCATCCACAAGCTTAGGATTTTGGTTGTCCTTGAATTTTACCTTGTGGTGCCTTCGGAATCACCAAGCTTAGGCTCTTGCCACTCCTTATTCCATAATCCATCAAATCTTTACCCAGAAACTTGAAAACTTCACAACACAAAACTCAACAGAAAATCTCATGAGCTCCGTTAGTATAAGAAAACAAACCACCACCTTAAGGTACTGTAATGAACTCATTCTTTATTTATATTGGCGTTAAACCTACTGTATTCCAACTTCTCTATGGTTCATACCCCCCGATACTAGCCATAGGGTCATCAAAATAAGCAAACAACACACGAAGAACAGAATCTGTCAAAACAGAACAATCTGTAGTAATATGTAGGTTTAGAATACTTTTGTAACTCAAACAATTCTACCAAATTAGTAAGACCAGGGTAATTTGTATATTAATCTAATTCAGTTGTAATTGGTATTTTATCGCTCTCTGGTAAAAAATGGAAATTATTCTCGTGAGCGCATACTTTCTATTTTTTTCAGCAAGATCAAACAACAATCATCCAAGAAGATCCTAAAGGCTTTACTTGGCACAAACAATAATTAAAGAATAAAAACACAATAATAACAGAGGATAGATTATTTATTTATTACTAAACAAGAACAAAAATCTAGGAACAAAAATAAAATTGGGTTGCCTCCCAACAAGCGCTATCATTTAACGCCCCTAGCTAGGCATAAAAACAAGAATAGATCTAGGTATTGTCATCTTTGGTATGCAAATCCATAAGTGGCTCTCATAATATATTCATAAGGTAATTTAATTTTCTTCCTAGGAAAGTGTTCCATGCCTTTCCTTAATGGAAATTGTAATATAATATTTCCTTCTGTCATATGAATAATTGCACCAATTGTTCTAAGGAAAGGTCTACCAAGAATAATAGGACATGTAGGATTGCAATCTATATCAAGAACAATAAATATACGGGTACATAATTCCAATTTTCAACAATAAGAACATCATTAATCCTTCCCATAGGTTTCTTAATGGTGGAATCCGCAAGATGCAAATTTAAAGAACAATCATCAAATTCACGGAAACCTAGCACATCACACAAAGTTTTGGAAATCGTGGAAACACTAGCACCCAAATCACATAATGCATAACATTCATGATTTTTTATCTTAATTTTAATAGTATTTTCCCACTCATCATAAAGGTTCTAGGGATAGAAACTTCCAATTCAAGCTTTTCTTCTTTGGATTGCATTAAAGCATCAACGATATGTTTGGTAAAAAGCTTTATTTCGACTATAAGCATGAGGAGAATTTAACACGGATTACAGCAAGGAAATACAATCTACTAAAGAACAATTATCATAATTAAATTCCTTGAAATCCAAAATAGTGGGTTAATTGCTATGTAAAGTTTTGACCTCTCCAATCTCACTTTTACCAATTTTTGCATCAAGATATAAAAACTCCACATCATTGGGACGCCTTTTAACTAAAGTTGACTCATCTCCAGTCCCATCTTTATCAAGATTCATATTAGAAAACAAAGATTTAATAGGAGACACATCAATCACTTTTAGATCTTCATCATTATTATCATGAAAACTAGAAGAACACGCTTTCACAAAGTAATCTTCTTTAGAACGCATCCTAGCGGTTCTTTATTTGCACTCATCAATGGAAATTCTCATAGATTTGAGAGACTCATCGATATCATGCTTAGGTGGAATAGATCTAAGTTTCAAAGAATCAACATCAAGAGAAATTCTATCCACGTTCCTAGCCAACTCATCAATCTTAGGCAATTTTTCTTCAAGCAAAACATTGAAATTCTTTTGCGAAATCATAAATTCTTTAACATTAGTCTCAAAATCAGATGGCATCTTATTAAAATTTCCATAAGAGTTGTTGTAGGAATTACCATAATTCTTAGAGGAATTACTAGGGAACGACATAAACTTAAAGTGTCCTCTATATGCGTTGTTACCAAAATTGTTCCTACCAACAAAATTCACATCCATAGATTCATTATTATTCTCAATCAAAGTAGACAAAGGCATATAATTAGGATCAGAAGAAACACTCTTATTAGCAAACAATTTCATAAGTTCATCCATCTTTCCACTCAAGACATTAATCTCTTCTATCGCATGAACCTTTTTACTAGTAGATCTTTCGATGCGCCATTGAGAATAATTAACCATAATATTATCTAGGAGTTTAGTAGCTTCTCCTAAAGTGATTTCCATAAAAGTGCCTCTCGCGGCCGAATCTAAAAGATTTCTAGAAGAAAAATTCAATCCAGCATAAATTTTTTGTATAATCATCCATAAATTCTAACCATGTGTAGGGCAATTACATATCATTAATTTCATCCTCTCCCAAGCTTGTGCAACATGCTCATGATCAATTTGCTTAAAATTCATAATATCGTTTCTAACAGAGATGATCTTAGTGGGAGGAAAATACTTAGAGATAAAAGCATCTTTGCACTTATTCCATCAATCAATACTATTTTTAGGAAAAGAAGAGAACCAAGTTTTAGCATGATCTCTAAGCGAAAACGGAAATAGCTTCAATTTAACAATATCATTATCCACATCTTTCTCTTCTTTTGCATATCACACAAATCAACGAAGTAGTTTAGATGGGTAGCGGCATCTTCACTAGGAAGGCCACAAAATTGATCCTTCATGACAAGATTCAATAAAGCAGCATTAATTTCACAAGATTCAGCATAGGTAATAGGAGCAATCGGAGTGCTTAAAATCATTATTATTGGTATTGGAAAAGTCACACAATTTAGTATTATCTTGAGCCATCGTGACAATCAATCAATCCAAGAAGCAAGCGCAGAAGAAGTAAGCAAAAAGAGACGAACGAAAAAGGGCTAATAAAACAGCAAAGGTGAAGTGGGGGAGAGGAAAACGAGAGGCAAATGGAAAATAATGTAATGCGAGGAATAAGAGTTTGTGATGGGTACTTGGTATGTCTTGACTTGTGCGTAGATCTCCCCGGCAACAGCGCCAGAATCCTACTTGTTACCTCTTGAGCATGCGTTGGTTTTCCCTTGAAGAGGAAAGGGTGATGCAGCAAAGTAGCGTAAGTATTTCCCTCAGTTTTTGAGAACCAAGGTATCAATCCAGTAGGACACTACACACAAATCGCCTAGTACCTGCACAAACAAAAAAGGACCTTGCAACCAATGCGATAAAGGGGTTGTCAATCCCTTCATGGCCACATGCAAAAGTGAGATCTAATAAAGATAATAAGATAAATATTTTTGGTATTTTTATGGTATAGATTGGAAAATAAGGATTGCAAAATAAATAGTAACTAGAATTGTAGATTGGAAACTTATATGATGTAAAGTAGACCCGGGGCCATAGGTTTCACTAGTGGCTTTTCTCAAGATAGCATGTATTACGGTGGGTGAACAAAATACTGCCGAGCAATTGATTGAAAAGCGCATAGTTATGATGATATCTAAGGCAATGATCATGAATATAGGCTTCACGTCCATGTCAAGTAGACTGAAACGATTATGCGTCTACTACTATTACTCCACTCATCGACCGCTATCCAGCATATATCTACAGTATTAAGTTCATAAGAACGGTGTAACGCATAAGGCAAGATGACATGATGTCGAGGGATAAACTCAAGCAATATGATATAAACCCCATCTTTTTATCCTCGATGGCAACAATACAATACATGTCGCTTCCGTTTCTATCACTGGGATCGAGCACCGCAAGATTGAACCCAAAGCTAAGCAGTTCTCCCATTGCAAGAAAGATCAATCTAGTAGGCCAAAGTAAACCGATAATTCGAAGAGACTTGCAAAGATATCAAATCATACAGATAAGAATTCAGAGAATAATCAAATAATATTCATAGATAATCAAGTTCATAAACCCACAATTCATCGGATCTCGACAAACACACCGCAAAAAGAGTTACATCGAATAGATCTCCAAGAAGATCGAGGAGAACTTTGTATTGAGATCCAAAGAGAGAGAACAAGCCATCTAGCTAATAACTATGGACCCGAAGGTCTATGGTAAACTACTCACACATCATCGGAGAGGGTATGGTGCTGATGTAGAAGCCCTCCGTGATCGAATCCCCCTCCGGCAGATCGCCTGAAAAGGCCCCAAGACGGGATCTCACGGGTACAGAAGGTTGCAGCGGTGGAAAAGGTTTTTCGTGGCTCTCCCCGAAGGATTCAAGGTATAAGAGTATATATAGGCGAAAGAAGTAGGTCGGTGGAGCTGCGAGGGGCCCACGAGGGTGGTGGCGCGCCCTCCTGCCTCGTGGCTTCCTCGCTGCTTCCTTGACGTCCACTCCAAGTCTCTTGGATTGCGCTTGTTCCAAAAACGATCCTTGCGAAGGTTTCATTCCGTTTGGATTCCGTTTGATATTCTTTTTCTGTGAAAGACTAAAATAGGAAAAAAAACAGCAATTTGCACTGGGCTTTCGGTTAATAGGTTAGTCCAAAAAATAATATTAAAAGGTATATTAAAGCCCATTAAACATTCAAAACATATAATATAATAGCATGGAACAATAAAAAATTATAGATAAGTTGGAGACGTATCATCATGCATGCATGCAATCTTAGTTGGGGGCCCCCTAAAGTGCTTCTTTATTTTATCTTGCACGGGGTCGTCGCCCCGGCTTTGTACAGGGGGTTTCATGCAGATGAGGCAAGGCCTGTACAAAAGGGTGGCTGCCGGGCAGGGCCCGACAGCCGCGCCTTATGGGTTTGAATTTGCGGAGATGCTTAATATTCCATGAGTTTTGCAACTTAGTGCCATCTCCAGTCTCTAGACGGACTGCGCCAGGTCTGGTGACTCGTACCACCCGGTAAGGGCCTTCCCACTTCAGTGACAACTTATGTGTACCCTTGGCGGACTAAACACGCCTAAGGACAGGGTCACCTTCCTCAAAACACCGGGCATGAAGCCTACGGCTCTGATAGTGACGCAGGGCTTGCTAGTAGCATGCAACATGCATAGAAGCCCGAAGACGGTTCTCCTCGAGTAACACAGCGCCGTCACGCCGGTGCTGACATTGCGCTACTTCATCATTGGCAAGCACTCGAGGAGACCCGTAAATGAGTTTCTTGGGGATAACTGCTTCTGCCCCGTAGACCAGCAAGAAGGGAGTCTGCCCAGTAGCTCGGTTAGGTGTCATTCTGAGGGACCAGAGAACTACCGGCAGCTCCTCGAACCACCGCCTGTCGTGCTTCTGCAGTGTATCAAAAGTTCTTGTCTTGAGTCCACGTAGCACTTCAGCGTTCGCCCTCTCAGCTTGTCCATTGCTCCGGGGGTGTGCCACAGAGGCGAATGAGATCTTGCATCCAAGGGTATGAACATATTGCATGAAGGCGTGGCTCGTGAACTGGGTGCCGTTGTCGGTGATGATCCTTGCCGAAACTCCAAAACGACACACGAATTCTTTCAAGAACTTGATAGCCGACTAAGAAGTCACCTTTCTCGTGCCAGTCACTTCTGGCCACTTTGCAAACTTGTCGATAGCAACGAACAAGAATTCAAAGCCCTTGATTGCTCGGGGGAAGGGGTCGAGGATATCGAGCCCCCAGACCGAAAATAGCCATGATAGAGGGATTCTGTGAAGGGCTTGGGCAGGCAGGTGTACTTTCTTGGAATGGAACTGGTAGACTTCACATTTCTTGACTAACTCAACCGCATCTTGGAGGGCTGTGGGCCAATAGAATCCTTGCCAGAATTATTTCCCAAGTAATGCCCTTGATCGAATGTGGGAGCTGCACATTCCGCTATGAATCTCACCCAACAGTTCCTTTCCATCCTCCAGGCAGACACACTTCAATTTCACACCATTGGGCCTCCTTCTGTATAGAGTGTCATCGACAAGCTGATACATACTAGCCCTCCGGGCTACTCTTTCAGCTTCATCTTGGTCACTGGGGAGTTCTCCAGTCTGGAGGAAGTGGACGATGTGCCTTGCCCAAGTTGGAGCCTGGGGCTCGGCAACGAGGACTAGCGGCACCTCCTCTGCTGCGGGAGCACCAGCCTCGTTCGCGGGGTCCATGGGTTCGGCTGGAGGGGTGGTCTGGCAGGCTATGAGGAGTTGTTTCCGGCAGGGTCACTATCGGGAGCGGATGGCTCGACCGGGAGAGGCTTACCGTAGTCCAACTTTCTCCTTTTCTGGGCCATTGTTAATGGTGATACAGAGGGCTGAGAGAGACGGAGAACAAAAAACTACTAGGAAAAGACATGCTAGTGGTGCACCTATTTTTCCTACTAATGGCGCACCACGGGTGCGCCGTATCTGGTATACTAATGGCGCACCATGCAGTGCGCCATTAGTATACCCACGGTGCGCCTTTAGTATGCCTCCCAGGGGACCATATTTACCCATGTGCTCTGGCTTACTAATGGCGCACTAGTTGATGATGCACCACTAGTGTGCTCTGGCTTACTAATGGCGCACTAGTTGGTGGTGCGCCACTAGTACAAATATTAGGGATTTTTTTCCTGATATTTGCATAGGTTACAAAATATATTACTGGACAAAATATAGACATCACCACACAACAACAACAGATTCATCGAATACAATAGAAGATTAGTCTCCGAATACAATTCATCATATTAGTCTCTGAATTCAAAAGACCGAACAAAGATAGAACATTACAAGTCTCGAGACCGCGAGTAGCGAGTTTGTCAAAAGTAATACTAATCCTAACAAGTCCTACTAATCATCATCATACAACTTCTACTCGTTATTAATAACAAGTCATACGATCATCATCCTGATAGTCATCGAATGAACCCTACTTAATTGTTCTTAGCACATGATCATCAGTATTAGGCAGGACCTAAATACCCTATTTAAGGTAAAATAGCATAAAACAATATAGACCCTGACTCTCCATTACGGAGAATGGAGATCATCCTGTCTCCAATTATTGCGCTTCGCTTCCTTTTGCTTCCAAGAACATCCTTACAACTATCCATACAGTTTTTCCATTTACTGATTAGCATGTCTCCACTTCTTTGAGAAATCCGGTATGGACAGTTGAGATTCGTAGGATGACCTGGATATATGTTCAAAACACGAAGGCTTCCATTTTGATACATCAAATGAGGCACACAATCCTCTGGGATTCTCTGTTGAAAAACATAGTAATAACTTCATAGTTAGCAATGATGTACTAGTTTTAGAAGTATGTAAAAGATGCACGGATGTCGTAATAGTAAAATATCTTACCAGGGTATCTCCATGGTAGTTACCATAGCTCAACACATGCACTAGTGGCACGTATTGACCATAATGTTGAGGAGTTTTACAATAGATATTGTAATTCTCAAGATCAGTACAAAATCCGACCAGATGATTTTTCTCCTGATAAGTTAACTCGGAGCCATCGGTGTAGTGGGTTTTGTCTACCATGTTCCGCACATTGTTTGAACAATCAAAATAAGCTGTCAATGGAAATAAGCTGTTAACTATTTGGAAATGAACAATATAAATTAGTTAATAATTAACTATGTTTGAGAAACTCACATAGCGGTAGAACTGGAGGCGTATCAACAAGGAACCAAATGTCCATATTGTCTTGGTCGATGTGAGGATCACCAAGATCCATGGTGGCAAGCATACCCTCATCAAAACCATTCATCTTGCAAAATGCTTCCCAATTTTTGCAACCAAAATGGGTTACGCTCCTAGAATTATACAGACTTACTTCAAAATCCACATCATGATGAGTCCTTAGGTGAATTTTCTTTGTTTCAGAGTTTTCATGGTCTTTAAAATCCATCCTCTCCAGACATAGTGTATTGCATGGCATGGGATAAGCTATACTCGAATTGTAAAAGATGAAAATTACACGTTGAAATAGTTGAAGTCATGCTTAATTATGAAAAAAACACTTGTCGTTGTTGTGTACCGTTTCAACTTCAATGGTCTCCTCGAGCTTAATGCTGAAGCGCCGATCATCATCCGGGTGAGGCCTGTCGCATATACCTCGATCTTCGTGGCACCAGCCGCACTCCCCCGGGATACTTTCATCGTCCGATGACGACATTTCCTACATTCATAATTCAAAACTACATCATCTCTGTTGGGTCCAATAAGATAATCCACAGTGTGGTGAAAACACGCCCTTCGAACTGGTTTGAGCAATTGGTGAATGGAGATGGTCTAAGATTTTCAGTAGTAAGAAGTGAAGTGGTAATTTTGAGAGCAAGTGGTTAGGATGAGTGGTTCCTCTTTCCTATTTAGCTTTACAATAGAATATTATTAGTCATGCACACTTGTGCATTTTCAGCCAGGCCTAGTGGAGTTGGCCTGAAACATTTCTTTCTTTAGGCCTGCTACATCCATCTCAAGTATTTATGGTCAAGGGTTAGCAGGGCCATCCAAATAGAATATGTGGTATGGGCTTTTTTAGTAGGTCATCCTACCAGATTAGGGTTTATCGATGACGAGCAACTGACATTAGTAATAACTATGAGTTGATATCACACTTGTATATGTATAACACAAGAGGCAATTGATCCTACTTAATTAAGTACTAAGATACCCCGGCCCATGCATTTGTCGTAAGTACCCCATATGTCCTATTTTTAGCAAAGTCATGCTAAAATTCACGGAAAATTTCAGCATGACCTTTGTTGAAAATAGGACATATGGAGTACCCGAATTTGCCGGAACAGAAGTTAATCGACATTCCGGCAAACTCAAGGGCCTCTCGGGGTACCTGCAAAATCATCACAACACGATGGTCGGAGGCAAAACCTAGCAAACTCCTTCCCTTCACTCGGGGTAGAACAATATATCTTCTAGGGGTGAAACTGTACCCTGATTCTCCGTTCTTCCTCTTGCCGAAGAGAAGTTGGCTGCAGAGGATGGTACAACTCAGATCAGCCTGCAGAAGTTCATTGTATAATTCTGTTTGGTTCCAAGCATATACGAATACTCTTCAGAGTGGGCACAAAGATGGAAGCAAACTAATAGCACAAAGTCAATAGCAAATCGGCTATTGAAACCATGTTGAAACTTTACTGAAACTACTCCTTGCAAGCAAACTGAAACTACTCCTTGGAAGCAAATTGTCTTGGAAGGAGTATTGTGTGCATAAATCTATTCTAGCTAGTTGCTTTCACTTAGAGATTGTTAGGTAGCCGATAGCACAAATAGCATGAGTCATTCTTCAGACCGTTACAAATAGAAACAATGGCAACCAAGGTTAAAAACCAACAATCCTATATATTATTCTGAAACTTCATATATTGAAATCACTTAGCACTCTCTTTCTGTGTTCATTCAACACTTAAAATTGGATTCCAGGAATAAATTTGACTGACTGATGTAGGTTTGACTTCTGAAGTCTATTTGGGCAGGAATAATTTTTTTAATGTCCTTCATAATAGAATTTACCCCAAAAACAAATTCCTATCAAGTTTACAACTACAAACCTATTTCCCCTAGCTCCTTTTTCCCAACACAAGAACAGTACCTACACTCCTTTTTCCCAAACATCTCCTGATCACAAGTTCTAAATTTTCAATAGGCCACATGGATTTGCTGAATCAGCATAAACCTTTCAAGTACCAAAAATGTAGCATTTTCTTGGCATGACCAAGCTACTTTTAAGAATTCTCACATTTCATATATCGTCTTTTTCAAAACAAAAAAGTATCTATGGGGGCTGCAGCTGCATGTTGTGTATCAATGTACCACTACCAAAACCTTGCTGGCCATGGTTATTCACTTCTGGCCTGTTGTCCTCGTCAATATGCCAGCAGCAGCAGCAACACGCAGCGCACAAGGGGAGGCAGTAGGCGATGGGGCAGCAAGGCAGACGGTGCACCGACTTGCAGAGGCGGGCGCCGGCGTGGCGCGAGGCCAGGACGCGCGGGACGCAGGCGGCTGTGCGAGGACAGGCAGCAGTGCAGCAGAGCAAGCAGTGTCTGTAGTGGCGGCAAAACAATAGAGCAGCGGCAGCAGAACCATCAGCGATGGGAGCAACAGGGGGAAGGGGTGGCCGACGGGGGCGATGGGTGCACGTGATAGAGG
>NC_041392.1:338484645-338500139 GCF_002162155.2 Triticum dicoccoides
GGAGGTGGGGGCGGGGCGCGCTGGAAAGGGGTCGTCGGCGGCGAGGGGGAAAGGGATCTGGCGCGCGCGGGGGGCGAGGGGGCTAGGGATTTGATTGGCGCGGGGGGCGAGGGGGAAAGGGATGGAGGCAGGGGGAAAGGGATAGCAATGGCGCACCTCCCGGGGGTGCGCCATAAGTACATCCATTGCAATGGCGCACCACTGCGGGGTGCGCCATAAGTAACTTTTTTTATTGATAACAATGGCGCACCCTCTCCCGGTGTGCCATTAGTAACTTTTTTAATTATTTTTTATTGATAAAAATTATTACACTATATAGAGGAGAGGAGTAGAGGAGGGAGGGAGGGAGGGAGCATTTACATTCGTTGACGAGGCGGTGGTTGGGATCGCATCGGAGATGCAGACTGTAGAAAGGAGGAGGACGCCGGTCGTGGGCCGGCCTCGCCGCGTCGCGTCGGCGTTCATTGTCAGCCATCGATGGACTGCGAGTAGCCCCGCCGAAGTCTCCACCTCCGGGCTCCGGCTTCCTCATCACGGCGACGGAACAAGGTGCAGCTGCCGGTGAGGTGGGGTGGGCCGGGCGGCTGCGGCGAATGGGGTTGGGGGGCACGACGCGACCTAGCCTAACCTAGGTTGGAGTGGGAGAGGGTGCGGGGGGTCGTCGGCGGCGAGGGGGGTCGAGATGGAGGGGGATCTGGCGCGGGGGGCCGCGAGGGGAAAAGGGATAGAGGGGGGAAGAATAGTAATGGTGCACTGTACCAAGGTGCGCCATTACTAGTTTTGGAAAAAAAATTGTTAGTAATGGCGCACGGGGTGAGTGGTGCGCCATTACAAGTTAAAACTAGTAATAGCGCACTCTCACCTGTTGCGCCATTAGTATTTTTGGAAAAAATATGTTAGTAGTGGCGCACCATTGGTGTGGTGTGCCATTAGTGTGATAGACACTAATGGCGCACCAGCACATGGTGCGCCACTGCTATATTGTAGTGGCGCACCACATGTCTGGTGCACCATTAGTGTCCATATTATCTATAGCCCTTTTGCTAGTATTGAAAGTTCCTGGTTCCACAGGAAGCTTCTGTGCATCACACTTTGACAGGTGATCATCTATTCTATTTTCTGCACGGTGTACATGCTCTGTTTGCAACCCATCAAAGTGCTCCTCCAATCTCCTCACTTTCTTCACGTATGCTTCCATCAATGGACTTTGATAATCCTTGTTGACTTGTCTCACCACAAGCCGTGAATCTCCTTGAATGATTAGCTTCTTAGTTCCCATTTCTGCTGCAATCTTGAGCCAGGCAAGGAGTCCTTCTTACTCAGCTGTATTGTTGGTGGCTTCTTTTGGGGCAAAATGCATTTGAATGACGTACTTCAAGTGCTCCCAGAGGGGGAAACAAGAAGCACGCCAGCCCGTTCACCTTGTAGGGAGAACGCGCCATCAAAATACATAATCCATTCTTGGGGTGATTCCTTTCCCGGGATAGTTGTCTCTGTCATTTCCTCATCAGGGGTTGGCGTCCATTCTTTAATAAACTTTGCCAGTGCCCTGCTCTGATTAGTTTATGTGCTCTCAAACTTCAAACCAAAGCTGGATAACTCCAAAGCACATTCCACTATTCTGCCAGTAGCCTCAGGGTTTCAGAGTATCGTTTGCAGCGGAAAACGAGTGACAACCGTGATCTCATGAGCTTGGAAGTAGTGGTGCAGTTTCCTTGAGGCCATAGTGAGGCCAAAGTTCAACTTCTGCACACTAGAGTACCTCGATCTAGCTCCCTATAATAGGGAGCTGACGAAGTACACTGGGCGCTGCACCACTTTCTTCCTTGACACGTCCTTGGGGTTGTTCTCGTTGTCATGCTCATTGTTGTCCTGATCCTTCTCTAACTCTGCTGTTTTCTGCTCACTTTTTGCCTCATCCACTTCTCGTTGCGCTACCAAGCTCGCACTGACCACTTGGTTAGTTGCCGCCAGGTATAGCAACAATGGTTATTGGGGTTTGGGTGCAATCAAGGTAGGTACAGATGATAACTAGGCCTTCAACTCCTGCAAAGCTGCATCTGCTTCCGGGGTCCACTTCATAGGCCCTGCCTTCTTCAAAATTTTAAAGAACGGAGGGCACGCTCGGCAGACTTGTAGATGAATCTGCCTAGCACGGCAACACATCCTGATAAGCGCCTCATATCCTTAATTGTCCTTGGCGCCTGGGTATGCTCAATGGCTTTGATCTTGTCGGGGTTAGCTTCGATCCCCCAATGGGACACGAAGAAACCAAGTAGCTTGCCGGAGGGAACACCAAGCACACACTTCTCCGGATTAAGCTTCAAATTGATCTTGCATAGATTAGCAAATGTCTCCTCCAAATCCTGGATAAGGGTAGCCTTATCCTTGGTTTTGACCACTATATTATCCATATATGCTTCTATAGCTCTCTGTAACTATGGCTCAAAACCAATCTGGACTACCCTTGCAAAAGTGGACCCGTCACTCTTTAATCTGAATGGCATGTGGACAAAGCAGTACATACCACATGGAGTGATGAATGACGTCTTCTCTTCATCTTCTTTGGACATGAAGATTTTATTGAGATCTGTGAAATCAATGCAAAGCCTCCACTTCCTATTAGCCTTCCGGACTCTCACTGGGTTTGCCAACCATGTAGGATGTAGTACTCCTCTGACCAAACCAGCTGCCTCCATGTTTTTTATCTCTTCGGCAATGAACTGCTGCCTCTCCAAGGCCTGCTTCCGGACTTTCTACTTGACAAGTCGGGCATGTGGGTAGACAGCAAGGTGGTGCTTGATTACCTCCCTGGGAACACTGGGGATATCAGATGGTTGCCAGGCAAACACATAGATATTCGCCCGCAGGAAGGCAACAAGCGCACTTTCCTATTTTTCATCAAGGGTGGCACTGATGGTGAAAGTACCATCAACGTCAGCCAGCCCTGCCGGGACCTTCTTCACTTGGGGTGCAGCAATATTGGATCTCTTGCTGTTGGAACACTCTGGGACGTCGTCAAAGGGTGCCATGCACTCGGAGAGAGCGTGCTTCCCGGACTCCTTGCCAGAGGCCATACAGTCCCTCATCTTTCCTTTGTTTTCCTTGGCGGGAACTACCGCTGCCGCTGCCTCTGCCACGACTATATCCCAGTACATCTTGTCCACACAAATAACTGCATCATTCTCATCTGATGGGATAGTGATGACTCCCAGTGGCCCGGGCATCTTCAATGTGTTGTAATCATAGTGGGATGCCTCCATGAACTTGGCCAGGGCTAGGCATCCAAGAATCCCATTGTACGACAGGGGGAGATCAACCGCATCAAACACAATCTTCTCAGTCGGATAGTTCAGTTCTCCCCCAAATGTCACCGGCAACATAATCTTCCCTTTAGGATGGCTCTTGCCGAGATTAACTCCTTGGAACGTGCCGGTAACCTCTAGCTCTTATTCTCCTATCTGAAGCTTGCTGATGACTGGCGGGGAAATCAGATTCAACCCGGCCCCGCCATCCACTAACATCTTTGTGACGTTGAGGTTGTGAATTATTGGGGAGACCAACAATGGCAAATATCCTACCGCAGTGGTGCGTCCAGGGCGATCCTCCTCGTCAAAGATGATGGGTGTGCAGGACCATTTGAGCGGCTTCCAGGCCTCTATCGCTGATTCCACGGCATTGATCTCTCGTGCCTATCGCTTGAGCTGGCGGTGGGAGGCGTGCAAAGATGCACACCCATCAATGCATAGGGCGTCAGTGGCCTTCTGAAACTTCTGCTCACTGGTTTCCTCTTCATCCCCTTCATCACTCACATCATCAGAGATTTCCTTCTCTTGACCCCGGGCGGGCTTTCCTTGGTTACAAAAGGGTTTGCCGGGGCGATTTGCTTCACCGCCTCGGCCCTTAGCGCCAGCGGCATTCTGACCTTTTTCCTTGTCATGCTTATCATATTCTTCCCTCTGTTTCTTGACAAGATGCTCAACCTGGTAACACTCCTGAAGGTCGTGGCCCTTGGTCTGATGGATCTTGCAGTACGTCCCATCGCATTTCCCAGCTTTCTTGATGGCAGCGGCTTCCCGGCAGGCAACGCAAGCGGCACCTTCCTTGCCGGGGGCCTTAGCCTTGGCCTTCTTGCCGGTACTAGGTGTACCCGAACCTTCCACAGTCATCACTGCCTTATCTCTTGGGTTACTATGCTCCTTGCCCTTCCTCTGACTGGTTGATTCATCCTCGTCCTCTGAATCAACATTGGTGCAATCTTCCTCTTCGGGAAACTCCCTTCCTTCCTCCATCCGAGCACACTTATCCACCAGTGTGTATAGCGCCTTCACAGTCTTGGGCAACCACACGTTCATCTTGGAACGAATGCGACGATTGCGCACATTGGACCGAAAAGATGCTATAACGGCTGTCGGATGGATACTTGGAATATTTCTATGAACTTTACTTAATCTCTGCAAATACTTATGGAGAGTTTCTCCTTCCTTCTACTGGAGGAGTTGCAGGCCACTGGGCCTGCCGGGCTCTTGATGGCCACCGGTGAAGGCACCTATGAACTCGTGGCAGAGGTCTGTCCATGAAGAAATGGAGTTCTCCTGCAGGTGCATCAGCCAAGACCTCACATTGGACTTGAGGGCCAAAGGGAAGTAGTTGGCGAACACCATCTCATCTCTTCCCTCGGCAGCCTGAACAACGATGGTGTAGATGCTCAGGAACTCTGCCGGGTTCAGCCTCCCGTCGTACGTCTCAGGTATCTCTGGCTTGAGCGTGCGAACGGACGGCCAACAGGCTTGCCATAGTTCTCATGTAAAGGCAGGGTAGCCGACCTCGAAAGGCAGTCACCCGCCAACAACGAGCACAGGCTTGTCGACGTTGAGGCCGCCGCACCCATCGGTCGGGCGGAGGTCATCGCGACGTCGCTCTACGATGACGCGTGCATCTCCCCGCCGCCTATCCTCCGGGGCTCGACATTCACCCGGACGTGCTCGAGGGTTAGAAGAGGCCATTGAGATGTCGTCAAAATCTTGATTCTGCAGCGCCCGCACCGGCTGTCATTGTGGGGACTGCACCGTGGGGATGGCCCCCTCTATACGGCCAGCAGTACGGGCGGTTTCGGTCTCTTGCGGAGGTTGCGACGGGGCAGCTCGTGGCGAGCCCCCAGCTTCGGCGAAACCAAACAGGCTTTGGATGGTGACACGCCATTCATCCATCTGCTCGGCTGCTCGCCGAAACCTCAATAGGAGCTGAGCTCGCGCCATAGCCTCCGTGGCTGTGCTTGGCATAAATGTTGATGACGTCGAGCGTACCGTCATCTGGCTCCTAATAGTGCCAGCGGCGGCGGCGGTGCCGCGCCCACACCGCTGTGGGACGACCACCTTGGCAGTGGGGTTGCGCTGCGGTGGTGCTCGAGGGTCAGTGGCTCTGTCGAGCGCAGCGATCTGGTTGGCTCGTCTGGGAGGAGGCACATGCGCCACGGTCGCTCCCGTGGTGGGGGCGGCTGGAGGGCGATGGCCTCCCCCTGACCGAGTGTCGTTGTTGTGGTTGTGCCCATCGGTGAGGGGATGGGGTGCGGATGGAGTGACCCCCTTGCCCATACCTTGCGGAGCGTGACCGTCGAGGTGCTGTTGATGTTGTTCTCCTTCGATATCTCCTCCCCGTGTCGGCCGCGGGGGAAGTGGTGATGGCACCACCTGCTCCAACCACGTCCCCAGCAGCATTCACATCCTCATGTGCCCCCTCATCTCCCGCGACATTAGAGGCCGTGGGCAGTGGATCCTTCGAGGTGGATGGATGGGCCGAAGCACCAGACTTCTTCTTGGGTGCCATGGTCGATGGCGTCGTTGAAGATGAAGATGGTGATGAAGATCATGCGCTGCGCGTGCTTTCAGGTTCACGCAAGCGATCCCCTACCTGGTATGCCAAAGATGTCGCGGGATATCCGCGACCACCTATGGGACCGGGAGGCCCCTTGCTGGTTCGACATGTGGACATCGCGTTGCACGACAACACTACATAGAGCACACAAGCAATTTACCCAGGTCCAGGCCGCCGCGAGGCGGAAACCCCTACTCCTACTTTGGTGGATTGATGGTGGAATGGAGGTGGTGAAGAATAGTACACTTTCCCGGCAGGGGTTGCCTTAGGGCAGTAGCGACTACGCGCATATGAGGGTGTGGGTTCATCAACTTTCCAACCCTTTCTACGGTTGACATGGGCCTCCTTTTATAGATTAAGGGGTCACCACAATGGCCAAGTAGTCATTATGCACTGATATGATAGCAAACAGTGCTATCATACCTAACTTTGCGGGCTGACAGGGCATATTAAATGCACCGCTTAGTGTCACATGACTGGCTGCCCAGCAAGGCTTGCCGGGCTATCTTGCCAGCTCCCCTCCTGTTCTCCTGACACGTCACAGGACGGGTGTCATCTATGGGTTTCTTCTGTAGGAAATGGCTACCATGTGGCGAATGGCTACCACTTAATCATCTTGCGACTTGACACCACACTGATGGACGACGTGGGTCACGCTGGAGTGGTTGGTGAGTTGGTTTTTCCTCCACGAGCCTCGGCAGGCCCTGCCGGGGCACCTCGGGCGTCTGCTTCTTGGGGTGGCCTTGCCCCCTGCCGGGCTCGCCTGTCCGGCAAGGGAGGCCCTTCTCTTGGCGATATCTTGCTTCTATGGTTGGCCTTAGTCTCTCTGAGTTGCATGTTGGTGCTTTGAATCTCTTGGTCCTTGCACTCTGTCTTGGGCCGGTGCTTCAATCTTTATTCTTGTGCATGTGCACAGTCTGGGTAACAGAGCCAGGTTTTGTTGCACCGACACATGGGTATTCTCGGACTTTGTTTTCGGCGGTCCCCTTGGGTTGAGGCCTTCTCGGGCCTCCCTCATCTTGTTCTTCTTCCTCTCTTTCTTCTTCAGCACCTTATTCGGCGCTACGGTAGCATCTCCTTCAACAGGGCTGACATGGGGTCTTCAGGCAGTGGGGCCAGACTGTCAATCCACGCGAGTTTCTCAAGCCAACCCTTGTTAAAAGATAAATACCCGAACATAAAAGGATAAAACTTCGTCACCTCCCTATGAGGGTGCGCGACATCGAGGCCAATGTCCTCCTCCTTTGCCGGCCACTCCTTTTGGGGCTTAAATAGCACCTTCTACAACCTGTCGTGGGTGGTGCCATAGAAACGGAGCATGGTGGCTGGGTCCTCGGGCTTGTAGGACCACATTGGGGCCACCCCTTGTTGGCAAGAAAGGAGGCGGTGGTAGAGCATCACCTGAACCACATCGATCAGCTGGGCGCCCGTCCTTATCATGCTGTAGACGTGCTTCTGTAGTGACTCCACCTCCGTGGGTGACCCCCAATCGAGGCCCTTCTTGGTTTCCGAGGTTAGCCTCGCGGGAGGTCCGGATCTGAATTCGGGAGCCCTGCCAAGGCCATTTTTTCAAATAATAAAATTTCTTATTAATTTTCAAAAAATTTATGTCAATTTTATTTTTTTCAAAAATAATACATAGTCAGCCATATAGTTGCCGACTGGATCCAGTCGGCCATCTATCGGCTAACAGCAGGCCGATTGGGCTCCTGCCCACTCCTGTCGGCTAACTGTTGGCCGATTGGAACTAATTGGCTTACAGTAGGCCGACCGTAATTAATTGGCTTATAGTAGGCCGATTAGTTCTAATTGGCTTTCTCTAAGCTAATAGGTGCATGCCCCATTTTCTCATCCCTAATTTTCTTGCTTCTGGGTACTAAGGTGGGTAAGCATTGTAGTGTAGTCTCGTACTCTAGCCAAGATATGTCCAAATCCGGATATCCTTTTAAGTTGTATGTTTCCTCTCTTAGCCTCGTACTCTTAGGACTAAGTTTCTTACTATAAGTTTCCTGCATCGAGAGTACGAGACTAAGAGAGGAAACATACAACTTAAAAGGATATCCAGATTTGGACATATCTTGGCGAGAGTACGAGACTACACTACAATTCTTACCCACCCCACTGCTCCGAAGCAGGAAACTTAGGCCTGAGAAAATGGGGCATGCAACCATCAACTTACATGAAGACAATTAGAACTAATCGGCCTACTGTAAGCCAATTAGTTTCAGTCGGCCTACTATAAGCCAATAAGTTCCAGTCGGCCAACAGTTAGTTGACAAGAGTGGGCAGGAGCCCAATCGGCTTGCTGTTAGCCGATAGGGTACTAATCGGCCTACTCTTGGCCAGCAAGATCCAGTAGGCCACCAGATGACCGACAATGTATTATTTTTGAAAAATAATAATTCATCATAATATTTCTGAAAATTAATTAAAAATGAACATTTTTTTAAAAAATAGCCTACCCAAGCCGCGTCGCGCGGTTCGGTGATGTAGATCCACTCTTTCTGCCACACCTTGACGGTGTCTATGAATGTGCTCTCCGGCCACTCGACCCGAGTGAGCTTGCTAATCATTGCCCCCACAGTCCACTTGCTCGTCGTCGACTATCTTCGGCTTGACGTTGAAGACCTTCATACATAAGCGAAAGTGTGGCTGGACCCGCAAAAGGCCTCACAACTGATGGTGAAGGCCCAGATGTGCAGAAAGGTGTTCGGGGCCAGATTGTGGAAATCTAGCCTATACAAGAACATCAATCCCCTAACGAAGGGGTGGAGCGGGAAGCCGAGGCCCCGGATGAAGTGGGGGACGAACACCACCCTCTCGTCTGGTTGAGGCATTGGGACGACATAGACCTCTTCTGGAGCCCGATGAATGGCGTTGGCTGGGAGGTAACTGACACGCTTCAGATCCTCGATGTCGTCGTTGGTGATGATCGAGGCCTCCCACTTGCCTTTCGCACCAGATCCGGCCATGGACGAATTGAGGGAGTGGCTAAAAGGGAGTTTTTTTGAAGGATGGGTCGGGGCGCAGATTGCGAAAGCAATGGCGAGAGGAAAGAGAAAGCGTACAACGATAGTGGTGCTTGTTTCCCTTTTATAAGCAGTCGTAATACCAAGAGTCCTTTTACTATGCTGCAGGCCTCGCCGCTTCCCGATATAATCATGATGTTATGGGCGAGTGGGATAACCAAAATCATTGATCATGTACACTAAAAACGGGCACGATCTCCGTATTGATGGGACGTGCCAATGGAGGAACTGCCTTGAACCGCAAATCGAGTTCTCACAACGGTTCAGTTTTTGTGACCGACCGTGACCTTTCACCAAAAGTTGTCAGGCGATGGCACTATTCACACTTGAGCGGTTGGCCTTCGAGACTAAGCAATATCTACGATTAGGATTCCCAATATAACCCAGTTAAACACATGGACGAACTTAGCTAAGCCACTTTTGGTGCCTTGGCTAAGGGGAATTACTCCGAATAGAGAAGGGGAGAAGAACTCGCCCTGCAAGCCGAAGACTTCAGGTGCACGAGGAACTCCGGGATTTATGAGACACCAGCGTTGGAGGCTAGTTCGGAGGCTACTGAGGAAGTCCCGGACTATGGGGTCCTCGGGCTGCCGGTCTATCTCTTATAGCCCAGACAGGTGGGCTGTTGTACGACTACTACAAGGCCGAGCTATAAGGTGATTTCGTATCCAGAGAGGAAACTAGCGACGCCTTGGTGTGCCCTCTGATACGTCCATTTTGCATCATGATTTTATATTGACATTTATTGCATCATGGGCTGTTATTAGACATTATGGTACATTACTTATGCCTTTTCTCTCTTATTTTACAAGATTTACATGAAGAGGGAGAATCTGGCAGCTGGAATTCTGGACCGGAAAGGAGCAGATATGAGGGACCTATTCTGCGCAACAACAAAATTCTAGAAGATTTACAGAGTATTATTTTGGAATATAGAAAAATATTGGGTGAATAAAATACCTAAGGGGGCCCACCAGGTGGCCACAAGCCTAGGGGACGCGCCCTACTCCCCTAGGCGCCCCCCTAGGGCTTGTGTGCCCCCTAGCAGATATTCGGTGCCCATCTTCTGCTATATGGAGGGTTTTGACCTGGAAAAAATCAAAAGGAAGCTTTCGGGATGAAGCACCACCGTCTCGAGGCGGAACCTGGGCAGAAGCAATCTAGGGCTCCAGCGGAGCTATTCTGCCGGGGAAACTTCCCTCCCGGAGGGGGAAATCGAAGCTGTCATCATAACCAACGATCCTTCCATCAAGAGAGGGTCAATCTCCATCAAATTCTTCACCAACACCATCTCCTCTCAAACTCTATTTCATCTCTTGTATCCGATCTTTGTCTCAAAACTTCAGATTGGTATGTGTGGGTTGCTAGTAGTGTTGATTACTACTTTTGTTGATGCTAGTTGGTTTATTCCATGGAAGATCGTATGTTCAGATACTTAATGATATTAAATACCACTCGGATTATGAACATGAATATTCTTTGCAAGTAGTTATGTTTGTTCCTGAGGACATGGGAGAAGTCTTGTTATAAGTAATCATGTGAATTTGGTATTCGTTCGATATTTTGATGAGATGTATGTTGTCTTTCCTCTAGTGGTTTTATGTGAACGTCGACTACATGAAACTTCACCATGATTTGGGCCTAGGGGAAGGCATTGGGAAGTAATAAGTAGATGATGGGTGTCAGGCCCCAATTGTAAGTCACACCGACCTAGCATGTAACACATCATATCACTTTGCGGCCTCACACACGGTATTCCCACGGGTGCCACCTTACCTGGCCCGGGACCGTTTGTGCCTTTTGGCTCACGTATATGATAGTGTCGCTAGCATCCATATGATAGAGAATCCAAGCCAACATGACTAGTCGTGAATCCAAAGTGGCACTAACTTACAGGGACAGGCAAACATGACCCAGCAACGAACGCGTCGATCATCAACGTATGAACCCAAGTCATAGCAAGCTACAAGGACTTAAAGGAACAACACGTGACATTTCCCCGAAGGGACACACACAGGAATGAAGAAAGACACATGCCGGCCAGCCTAAGTGTTCCGGAGCAGTAGCAAGCTACCATGGCTCAGTGGAAGCACTAGGAGACATTTCCCCGTAAGAGAGGCTACCAAGAATAAACAACTAGGTTGTCGGATCCCACACATAGCAATACACATTACATGTTCGCATAACATGCAAGTATGTGATGTACAACATGGCAACACAACATAACTAAACAACTCTTATAGATAAAGGCCCAGAAGACCCACATAACATTTATTACAAATAGGGGTCACATGACCCAACATACAGAGCATACAAGCAAAGGAAGCATAATATGTCTGAGTAGAGACAACTACAAATGAAAAAGGCTGAGAAGCCTGACTATCCACAAGATCCTCCCAAGGGTAAAAGATCGAAGCTGAGGTAACAAGCTAAACCTCGAAGTCCACGTGGAACTACTAGTGAAACTAAGGTCTCCCTGCAAAACATAAATTAAGCAAACGTGAGTACAAATGTACCCAGCAAGACTTACATCAGAACTAGCTACATATGCATTAGTATTAGCAAAGGGGTGGTGGAGTTTAACTGCAGCAAGCCAGCTTTGAATCAGTGGCTATCCTATACTACGACTGTTGGTAACTCTTTTGAGGTGGCGCACATGAGTCCACATATTCACCATATCAATACACCACTATGGATCCGCTCCCGTCTTCATACGAGAAGGCCATCCATAGCACTCATGCTTATCTTGCGTATTTTAGAATATCCACTTTCACTTGTCTATGAACTGCATAAGAAATCCAGTAGTCCATTACCACAGACGCGGCTATTCGAATAGATCATTTATAACCCTGCAGACCATGACCTGACTAACCACACAAGTCTCTAGTCCAGGTATATCGCCTATTCAGGTTCCATCTGCAGGGAGTCTGGCTGAGGTTTCCACTACGGCCCCAAACGATGTGTGCAGGGTTCCCGAGCCCACCAAACGGGTGCCCTGGTACACCGTGCCACATGCCTACCACATCATAGACCACCCCTAGGGTCAGCACTATGCACGGCCTCCAACATACTACAAACACTAGAAACTACTTGCAACTCCAGGACATAGGACAGGGGGGTTATTAAGTCGAGTAGGGTCATATTTCCGGGCCCAACATGTGGAAGTAGTTGTTCTTGGATCACAAACACAGAACTCAGTTCCTGAGTACGATTTCCATGAGACAGCCCACCATCTACTCCTACATGGCCTCTCACAACTACCTTTACCAAATCGTGTTCACACACTTAGCTCTCAACAGTAGGACATGATGAACACATTCCAATTCATCCCCGATGAATCAGACGTGACACACCTCTAAGCAATAGCAGGCATGACAAGCAAGCATAAATGAGTAGGCACATCATGGCTCAAACAAGTCCTACTGATGCTAGTGGGTTTCAACTATTTACTGTGGCAAAGACAGGTCATGCAGAGGAAAGGGGTTCAACTAGCACAACACGTAACAATTGAATCGTTGTTGTCCTAATGTAGTAAAAGAGAGCAGGAGCGAGAGAGTGTGATTGTATCCGAATGTTCAATGGGGGTTGCTTGCCTGGCACTTCTGAAGATAGCAAAGTTCTTCATCGGTGTCATCGAACTCATTGTTGGAACCACATCTACTAAGAGGGGACAAAAACCGACATACAAAGAAGAAACACAATCAATGCAATGCAACAACATGATGAATGATCATGACATGGCAATATGCTGTGATTTGAGCTAATGCAACTAAAACCAGAAGGGTTTGAGCTTATTTGAACCAAGGGTTCAAATTCAAACTCAAGTTATGAATTTACAAAGTGCGTTAACTTGTTTTGATGTATACAGCAAGGTTAAGTTGCTTGCATGAAACTACTACCAATGGATATATTGGATTTTTCTGATAAATTTTCATATATAAATTATTTCAATAGGAGTTATGGTTGATTTTATATGAATTTTAGAAGCTTTAAACATTTTCTGAAATTTCATGGATTATTTTTAATTCAGAAAATGATTTACTATGTCAGCCTAATGTCAATGTGACGTCGGCAGGTCAACGGAGGTCAGCGAGGTCAAACTTGATGCGTGGGACCCACTGGTCAGTGACTAGGCTGATTAACAGTGCTAATTAAGGTTTAATTTTGGCTAACCCAAAATTAGCAGGGGGCTGGTCCCACCTGTCATTAACCCGGGTCAAACGAGGTCAACTCGCCGGCGCCTTGATGTTGGCAATGACAAGCGCGGCGAAGGGACTCGGAAACGAGCGATCGGGCATCATTTCGGCCAGGGTTTGTTGCGTTAGAATGCACACACTGGCGCGCATCGAGTGGTGGCGGCGAGAGGTGCTGGGGTGGCCGGAAAAGTGGCCGGCGATGAGGTTCCACGGTGGCAGCAGCTCGGGCATTCTTGGGATGGCGCTACATAGCACGGGAGGAGGCGTTGCGGTTGTCTATGGGCTCATGAGATCGTGCTAAGCACGATGGGGTGCTTAGGCACGAGCTGCGGTGGTTGTGGCCACGGAGGCGAGAAGCTTGGCGGCGGCGTAGGTCGGTCTCCGTCGGGAAAATGAAGTGCAGAAGAGGGGGGGTTGGGGAAGGAGCTCACGTCGACTACAGGAGGCATCAAAGCGGGCTCGGGGAAGGCTCGAAGCAGACGGCACAACCATGGCGATCTCGGCTTCCCGAGGTCGAAGATGACGACGGGGAGAGCGTTCAGGGGCGTCCTGCGGCTTGTGGATTGTCGGGGGGGGTGTTGGAGACGGAGGCGGACCTCTTGGGCATGTCGGGGAGGCGAGGCAGTGGTTGTGGCTATGGAGACGACTAGTGGCAGCTACGACAGCGTTCGGTCACAGGAGAGAGAGGGCGGCAGACGAGGGGAGGAGCACGGGAGAGAGAGAGAGAGGGGCCCGGGGGTGCGTGGCGCCTCTAGGGAGGCACGGGAGGAAGCAGGGATGCACGAGGTGGCCTGGGCGCGTGCCTGCCCGCGGCGACCACGCGCGCGCGTCCTCCTGGTAGGAGCTTGAAGACGGTGGCGCTGGTGGGTGGGCCTATTCACTAGAAAAAAAGACACATCCGTGACATTTTGGGCCGAACGATTTTTTTTCTATCATGCTTATGACACTTCTATGACGATAATTGTGACAAAATCCGGTATCATCATAGATGTGGTGGGGTCCTACTTCTACGACAGAAAATCATGACAAAAAAAAGGGTTTTCCGTCCTGGGCGGCCAATGACGCAGCTGCATGACATTCTTTGGGCCGTCCGTGACGGAGAAAACTGTGGTAGAAGTAAGGGCGAGGAAAATATCGGGGGATTTCCCATTTACGGTGGGTGGTCGAGGGCTGAGCCATACGCGTTTCTCTCGTACGTACACGCGCGTGTGTGAGGCGTTGCACTCGAACTGAACCCGAGCGAGGCATTGGGCTCTAACTGAACCCGAGCGATTGCACTGCATGCTAGCATTACTGAACCCGAGCAATCGATCGATCCCTTGCTATTAACTGAACCCGAGTGATTCCTTCGCCACTTCTGCTAACTGAAGTCGACCGATGCTGCCTCTGGATGAACAGTGAGCGTTGCTGGGGGTGGATGAATAGTTCCCGGTGGGGTTTGGATGAACAGGAACCCGTGGTTGTTGCCGCTGGATGAACAGGACCCCAATCGATCGATCCGGTGGAGGGGTGGATGAACAGGACCCCATAGAGGGGTGGATGAACAGGACGACCCCGTGGAGGGCTGGTTGAACAGTAGCCGGTGGAGGGCTGGATGAATAGTAGCCCATGGAGGGGTGGTTGAGCAGGACCCCATGGAGAGGGCTGGTTGAACAGTAGCCAGTGGAGGAGCGCGCGGTGGAGGCTGGATGAACAGGAGACCGTGGATGAACAGTCGTAGGTGGAGGCTGGATGTAACACCCCGGATGTAATTTACCATATTCGTATTCCAACTCTTGCCATTTTTGGCTCTAAGTTATGATATTCCCTCGTGGTTGGGTTTTGTCTTCGTTTTGCATTTTTTCCATGTCATGCATCTCATATCACGTCATCTTCTGCATCGCATTTGCATACGTGTTCGTCTCATGCATCCAAGCATTTTCCCCGTTGTCCGTTTTGCGATCCGGCACTACTATGTCCTCTAGCGTCCCTTTTTGCCTCTTTTTGTGTGCGGGTGTTAAACGTTCTCGGATTGGACCGAGTTTTTCCAAGCGGCCTTGGTACACCACCGGTAGACCGCCTGTCAAGTTTCGTGCCATTTGGAGTTTGTTTGATACTCCAACGGTTAACCGAGGAACCGTAAAGGCCTCGTGTGTGTTGCAGCCCAACACCCTTCCAAAGTGGCCCAAAACCCATCCAAACCCCCTCCATCCTCTCGGCCCTTCGATCACGATCGCGTGGCATCCCCCTCCGAAATTCGCAGTCCCAAAACCCTAGACCTAGTCCCTCTCCGTTCCGGACACGTCCAGACGGAGCCGGACGCGTCCGCTACCGCGCCCGTCCAACGGCAGACCGCCACGTGGCCCGGCCACCGCCCGTCGCCGCCGGCCCGCTCGGCCCCGAGGCCGGCCCCCGC
>NC_041392.1:338500264-338510687 GCF_002162155.2 Triticum dicoccoides
TCGGCCGCCACCACCCTCGTCGCGCCGGCACCTGGGTGCCGCCGACGCCGCTCCGTCCTTCGCCCGCGCCGGATCTGCACCCGTGGACTCCGGCGACCGACTCCGTCGACCCGGCCCCGCCGTCCTCGAGCCCGCCGGCGCCTCCCCGAGCTCGCTCTGGCCCCCCTCCTTCCACAACTCCGGCGAAGCATCTCCGGCCGTCCTCGTGGACCGCGCTAGATCTGGATCTGGAAGTTTAGGGTTGACCCGAAATACTCTAAGTCCTTTTCTCTTATTTTTTTCAAGCATTCTTCATCATGCCATATCTCTGTCACTGTAGCTCCGTTTTGAGCGTGCCATATATCAAATTGTTCTTCTGGATGTGCTCTTCATTTTGTTCCATTGCATCATGCTTGTTTGAGTCCATCTTGATACATAAAATGCTGTTGCAAGAGTGCTATAAAATGTTAGTTCCTGATTCTTATCATATTATGAGCTTTTGTCATTTTTGCCATGATTAATGTGTGCTTTATATGAGCATGAGCTCTACATGTGTTTTGGGATATGCCATGCCATCTTTACAGGGGTATATGCCATGTATTTTTGTGATCAATTTGGTGACTAGCACATGCATGCAAAGTAGCTCTCGTGATGTTGCTGATTTCAGGGACTTAGAATTTCACTGTCATTTCCCTGTTGTTATTTTTTATGCCATGTATTCATGCTGCTACAGAGTGATCCATGCCTCTTTTGAGTATGTTCAGTAAGGATGATTTGGGCATATGGTTGTGCTCTATCCATCCATGTACTTGTTTGCATTTATGGAGTACCCTAGCATGACTCAATCTTTCTCTACTTTTTCTATAAAATGTTCCTGGCAGATTGTTTACGTGTTAATCAATTTTGCCAAGGTTGTTGTAGTTGATCCATGCATGCTATGAGATTGTTCCTGCGATGTTTAGCTTCTTGATCATGCCTTCTTGCTGGGTGTATGCTTAGTTTTTCATGCAATGCCTTGTGGTGAGTGCATCAAGCTCGCAAACATGCCTGCGTAACTCTGTTTTTTGTCATGTCCAGTTTTCTGCTAAGTCTGAATCTATTAACGGAACTTGCTATGTTAACATGGGTGCCATCATGTTTTCTGTGCCCTTTTGGCTTATGGTCAGTAAGGGACTTTTGTTATATGCTTCGAGTAGTTTTATGCCATGGCTTGTGTTGCTATGATCTCATCTTGTAGCATGTTGATATCTTGCTCTAAACATTGCTTCCTGATGTTAATTCCTGACATGTTGGTATTTTCACAAAGTCTGTGATGCTGTTATCTTTTGTACTTTTGCCATGCTTGTTTGAACCTGCTATTTTGTGATTTAGCCATAGCTTAGTGTTCATCTTTTGTCAAGAATCTTGAGTAGATCACTTCCATGTGATTTTTTGTTATTTTAGAGTGCAGTGCAGTAGCTTACCTTCTTGTTGCATTCTAGATGGCATCGTGCTGTTAATCGCAGAATTGTGCCATTATTGTTTTGCTTGCCATTTGCAAACCGTGCATCCGTTTGCGGTGATCTTTATATCGATTTCGACCGAAATCAACTCATCTTTCTAGAGGCACTCTTGGTTTGCCAAGTTTAGGCATGGTTCAATCTTTTCCTTCCGGAGCATGCATATGCATTGCATAGCACATCCCGCATATCATTCCATGTTTTGCATCATGTTGCTTGCGCATTGCACCGTGGTTGATTGTGGTTTCCTTTGCTTGTGTTCCTGCCTTGGGTAGAGTCGGCAGACAAGTACGTGATCGAGGAACCCGTTGAGTACGCTTACTAGGATCAAGCTTATGTCAACACGGAGAACTTTGCACGCAAGATGAACATACCCTCGAAATACCTTTTATCTTTGCTTGCTAGTTGCTCGCTCTATTGCTATGCCGTGATACCTAACACTTGCGTTATCATGCCTCCCATATTTCCATGTCAAACCTCTAACCTACCTTGTCCTAGCAAACCATTGATTGGCTATGTTACCGCTTTGCTCAGCCCCTCTTATAGCGTTGCTAGTTGCAGGTGAAGATTGGAGTTTGTTCCTTGTTGGAACAGTATTATTGTTGGGATATCATTATTATATCTTGTTTACTTTAATGCATCTATATACTTGGTAAAGGGTGGAAGGCTCGGCCTTATGCCTGGTGTTTTGTTCCACTCTTGCCGCCCTAGTTTCTGTCATACCAGTGTTATGTTCCTTGATTTTGCGTTCCTCACGCGGCTGGGTTATAATGGGAACCCCTTGACAGTTCGCCTTGAATAAAACTCCCCCAGCAAGGCCCAACCTTGGTTTTACCATTTGCCACCTAAGCCTTTTTCCCTTGGGTTCCGTGGACTCAAGGGTCATCTTTATTTTAAACCCCCGGGCCAGTGCTCCTCTGGGTGTTGGTCCAAACTAGAGCCCCTTGCAGCACCACCTCGGGGAAACTCAAGGGTTGGTTTTAGTTGTATGGATTGCTTATCGGGTGTGCCCTGAGAACGAGATATGTGCAGCTCCTATCGGGATTTGTCGGCACATTCGGGTGGCTTTGCTGGTCTTGTTTTACCATTGTCGAAATGTCTTGTAACCGGGATTCCGAGTCCGATCGGGTCATCCTGGGAGAAGCAATAGCCTTCGTTGACTGTGAGAGCTTATGATGGGCTAAGTTGGGACACCCGTGCAGGGTTTTGAACTTTCAAAAGCCGTGCCCGCGGTTATGGGCAGATGGGAATGTGTTAATATCCGGTTGTAGAAAACCTGACACTTAACTTAAATTAAAATGAATCAACAGCGTGTGTAGCCGTGATGGTCTCTTTTCAGCGGAGTCCGGGAAGAGAACATGGCCTCGTGTTATGCTTGAACGTAAGTAGTTTTCAGGATCACTTCTTGATCTTTGTAGCTTCTCGACCGTGCTTTGCCTTCTCTTCTCGCTCTCAATTGCGTAAGTTAGCCAGTATATATGCTAGTGCTTGCTGCAGCTCCACCTCACTACCTTTTTCCTACCCATAAGCTTTAATAGTCTTGATCGTGAGGGTGTGAGATTGCTGAGTCCTCGTGACTCACAGATTACTTCCAAAACCATATGTAGGTGCCGATGATGCCATTCCAGGGGATGCAACCGAACTCAAGTGGGAGTTCGATGAGGATTCATGACGTTACTATGTTTCCTTTCCAAACGATCAGTAGTGGAGCCCAGTTGGGGCGATAGGGGATCTTATGCATTTGGGTTGTCTTTATTTTGGTTCCATAGTCGGACCTTGATTGTATTCTGGATGATGTAATGTTATATTTATGTAACGCCCTCGATGCGGCTATATCTCCCACGTGTCGAAGCACGACTTAGAGGCATAACCGCATTGAAAGCAATGTCGCAAGTGAGGTAATCTTCACACAACCCATGTAATACATAAGGGAAAAAGATACATAGTTGGCTTACAATCGCCACTTCACACAATCACATGAATAAAGCATTACATCAACCAGATACAATCAGGGTCCGACTACAGAACCAAAATAAAAGAAGACTACCCCAAATGCTACACAGATCCCCGATCGTCCCAACTAGGCTCCACTGCTGATCAACTAGAACAAAACAACACAAAGGACAAGGTCTTCATCGAGCTCCTCCTTAAGCTTGGTTGCGTCACCTGCTCGGTAACATCGGCACTTGCAAACTGGTTTTGGAAGTATCTGTGAGTCACGGGGACTCAGCAATCTCACACCCTCGCGATCAAGACTATTTAAGCTCATAGGTAGGGTAAAAGGTATGAGGTGGAACTGCAGCAAGCGACTAGCATATTTGGTGGCTAACATACGTAAATGAGAGCGAGAAGAGAAGGCAAAAGCACGGTCGAGAAACTATGATCAAGAAGTGATCCTAGAACAACCTACGTCAAGCATAACTCCAACATCGTGTTCACTTCCCGGACTCCGCCGAGAAGAGACCATCACGGTTACACACGCGGTTGGTGCATTTTAATTAAGTTCAACTTTAGGATTTCTATAACCGGACATTAACAAATTCCCATCTACCCATAACCGCGGGCACGACTTTCGGAAGTTCATGACCCTACAGGGGTGTCCCAACTTAGCCCATCACAAGCTCTCACGGTCAACAAGGGATATTCCTTCCAGCGGGAAGACCCGATCAGACTCGGAATCCTGGTTACAAGACATCCTCGACAATGGTAAAACAAGTCCAGCAAGACCGCCCGATGCACCGACATCCTGATAGGAGCTGCACATATCTCGTTCTCAGGGCAACACCCGATGAACAC
Source organism: Triticum dicoccoides (assembly GCF_002162155.2). NCBI lineage: Eukaryota > Viridiplantae > Streptophyta > Magnoliopsida > Poales > Poaceae > Triticum > Triticum dicoccoides. The sequence continues at coordinate 338,504,539 of NC_041392.1, forward strand.
TACGTACAGCTAAAACCAGCCCTCAAGTTTCCCCGAGGTGGCGCCGCAAGTGGCTCTGTTTCGGACCAACACTTAGACAAGCACTGGCCCGGGGGGGTTAAAATAAAGATGACCCTTGGGCTGGCCTAACCCAAGGGAAAAAAGGCTAGGAGGCGAATGGTAAAACCAAGGTTGGGCCTTGCTGGAGGAGTTTTATTCAAGGCGAACTGTCAAGGGGTTCCCATTATAACCCAACCGCGTAAGGGACGCAAAATACGGGAACATAACACCGATATGACGGAAACTAGGGTGGCAAGAGTGGAACAAAACACCAGGCATAAGGCCGAGCCTTCCACCCTTTACCAAGTATATAGATGCATTAATTAAATAAGAGATATTGTGATATCCCAACAAAATAACCATGTTCCAACAAGGAACAAGCTCCAATCTTCACCTGCAACTAACAATGCTATAAGAGGGGCTGAGCAAAGCGGTAACATAGCCAAACAACGGTTTGCTAGGACAAGGTGGTTAGAGGCTTGGCTTAACAATATGGAAGGCATGATAAGAAACTGGTAGGTATCGCAGCATAGGCATAGCAAAAGAGCGAGCAACTAGCAAGCAAAGATAGAAGTGATTTCGAGGGTATGGTCATCTTGCCTGAGATCCCGCAAGGAAGAAGAACGAGTCCATGAAGAAGACAAATGGACGTAGTCGAACGGATCCTCACAATGCGACGTTATCCGAACTAACCCGAAGAAGCAACACCGGAAAGAACGCAAACCACATGGTAAACAACCATCACATAAGCATGGCACGATGCGCAAACAAGTATGATGCATGTCCGGTTTAATGAGGCATCACATGGCAAAGTGCACAAACAATCCTACAAATTAAGTGGAGCTCAATATGCAACTCCATTGCATATTGACGGAACACCACATCAAATATTTAGTTCTCTCTCAATTATGAACCCAACAATATTAAATGTAGCTAAACATGTCAAGAGGTGAAACATAACAAAATATACCATCTAAACAATTTAAATGGGGCCGGATATAACAAACAACAAATCCGGTAAATCCCCATATGCATTTAGCAATTTAATGCAACAACAATTTTAAACATTCTTGAAGTTGTTATCATGATGCGGATGACATGCAAGTTTTATGCAAAATTTATTAATAAGTTGATAAGAGCATATTATGAAGCATTTGTCATCGTGGCGGAAATGCAAAGGGGTGCCACGGCAACGATACGAAAATGGTGCCACAGCAGCGTTCCGGTTCCGGTAACTCGATTGAGATACCGATGCAAAGGAGAAGTGTGCGGATCCGTGCAAAAGATGGTGGGGCGCTCTCGGATTCCGGGTGTCCCACGAGTTGGTGACAAGGAAACGAGTGACAATTTGGACACTGTGCAAACACGAGCATCTCAAACATCGCAAGCATTCGTTCACGGACGTCGTCTCGGGGTTATACCGTCGGAGCGTGCAAAGGGGACGGTTCTCGTTCATAGAGGGAAGTAGGCATTCTCGCGACGGCGGTAGTGGAAGTAGTCGTTCTCGCTTCGTAGATGCTCACACTCCGTAGGTGTTCGGGGTCAATAAGGAACTTGCCGTCCACGGGTCTTCGAGGGTCGACGATACATGTTCTGTAAACGTTCGAGCGGCGGTAGTGGTACACATTCACGGAGTAGGTCATACACGTCGATGGTCTTATCGGAACCTCGTCAACGTTCGCGATCCACCATGGTGATCTGAAGGGGTACTTGGCGTCATGGTATTTGGGTCTTCGGACTTGCCGGTCTCGGTTCTTGCGATGGTAGTTGTACAAGGTCATAGTGGGAGGTAGTGGTACTCGCGAACTTGTCGGGTCCACAGTGACGGTAGTGGAACCTCACGGATTCGTGGTCTCCGGGCGGTCTCGGTCTTGACGGAGGGGTACTTGACGCATCCCGGATATGTAGTCGTACACGGTGTTACATGTAGCCGAACTTGAGGTGGTCTTGGCGTCGGACTTGCCGCGTTGGGACAGAACCATGGCGAGGTTCAACAGCTACCCCACGTCCATGATGAAAAACGGAGCTCGGGCAAAGAGTCTAAACAGCTAGCAGGGGCGTGGGTGGAGCAACAACATAACACCAGCAAAGGCCATGGCGACATGGAGCCTTGGGCGCCATCGGGGTGGAAGGGTGCGGTTCCTGCCAAGCTCTCGGAGGGCCCGACCATGGAGGCAGGAAGGTGACGACACTGGGGATCGGTGCTGGGGCTCCGGCGAACTTCGGCAACGCAGACGACGAAGGGAGCGAGCGGCGCGAGGCTCCTGCTGGGCGCTCGAGGTGGCGCAGGCACGCCGGAGCCAGCGGACGAGATGCAGGTCACCGGGAGGTTCGGTAGGGGCGCGGGGCAGCTCGCGGAAGCACCGATGGTCGAGGACGGCTAAGCAGAGGAGGCCGACGAGGGGATTGGGCGTCGGGTCGACCTCCGGTGGCGGCGGAGCTAGGGCTCACCGGAGCAGGGGGCCGTGGCTCCATGGGGCGGCGCTCGGGGTAGGAGCCGCGGACACAGGGACTTAGCGCGGCGGCTCCTCAACGCAGGAAGCGGCGGCGATGGTGGCCCGCGGCAGCGAGGGCGCATGGCGGCAGGGAGGATCGAGGAGAGCTGCTGTTGCGAAAGAGAAAGAGAGATCGAGGGAGATGGGGTCGGGCAGAGGAGGGGTAGAGCATGGTGCCTCCTCTCCTGGCGGCACGAGGGGCAAGCGAGAGGGAGTGCTGGATGAGGGGATCGGGAGATTGGGCTTAGATTAGATGGGCTAGATGGGCCTAGGGTTAGAAGGGAAAAGGCTGGCCTAAAGGCCGGTGCAGATGGGCCGCGGGGATAGGCAGGGGTGCGGCTGGGCCTAGGGATGGGCCCTAGAGGCCGGCCTGCTGGGCTCTCTCCTCTCTCTCCTTCTATTCTTTTAAGAGAAAAGAAATAGAGAGAAAAAAGGAGGGTTAAGGAAAAGGATTTTGAGCATGGGGATAATTTTCCCGAACTCAGAAAAATATGCTCGTTCCGAGAAAAATAGAAAAAGCCCGGTCGAACAAAAGATTTCAAACTCATCTGAATTTAATTCAAATGGGTTTGAACTGGGACGAGGTTTCTCGAGTGACAAAAAATGTTGAAATTTTAGGTGAAGCTCCAGAAATTGATGAAAGGATATAAGGCAAGGATAGAGAGTCAAAAATCGAAGAAGAAAAGGCCAAGGAATTAATATGCAAGTGTGTTATAGGTGATTCCAAAGTTAATGTAATATTTATAATAGCTCTCTAAATATCGAGAGGATATGTTGTAAAGAGAATCACCATGTGAATTCCCTCGGTTTAAATGGATCAAAGGTCCATGCCATCATTTAGTTGAGTTAAGAAAAAAAAATGACATAATGGCAAGAAGACATGATGCAATGCACATGATGCAAAGAACCAAAACAAAACACGACAACACTCGGGAACATGGAAGGCATCTGAAGCTCCATTCTTGGGGCATCACAACACTCCACCACTATGAGAGGATCTCATCCCGAGATCTAGGATGGCACCGGAGGGACAACGGAAGAGAAAGAGAAAAGGTAAAACTAAGTTGCTTCTTTGACAAATGAGTGAAACCAAAGAACCTTGAGAGGTTGAACCATTTCGAGAAAAGAATACAACGAAGATTAACGAAGTTGAAAACACTCCATTAGAAAAGAGGAACAAGGAACATTACGAGAACCTTGAGGTTCAAGGGCAAGATATATATATTGAAACCACTCCAGTTAAGTCAAGATAGAGAAGGATTAAGAATGATATAATTTGGACAGCACTCCGACTGAAAATGAAAGGAACTAAAATCATGAACTTGACAAGATGAGAGGATACTTGAATGGAGGACACGACACTCCGGTTAAAAGGATAAGCAAAATAAAGAACATGATGTTCACAAAACAAGAAGATTGATTGAAGAGAGCCACGTCACAATGACTCCAGAAGAAAAGAGAGAATGAAATGGAATGAACGGAGGAGAAAAACAATATCTTTTATCTCGAATGAGCTTGAAAGCATCTTAGGGGAAGGGTCGAACGTAATTGTTGGAAAACCAACAACGAAAAGAGTAAGCTTGTAGTGGGCTTATGGAGAATATCTCAAAATTATGAGGTGAAATTCTGCACAAAAGGAAAACAATGGATTGGATTGATATCAACAAGGAGACGGGAAACTTATTCCACCGGAAGGATAAATGAAGAACTTGGGTCATCTATAAGCACCATAAATAGCAACAGTCCTTAGGAAAAGCTTTAGGTGAAATATAACCCAAGATAAATCCAAAGAAGAAATTGATGGGTTTAAATATCTCATTCCTGACAACTTTTGAATCAAGAAACATGAAGGGAAATTGTCAAGAAAGACATAACACCATATCAAAAGAAAAGTTAAAAAGAATTGCACTCCGGAATGCAAGCAGAAGAATGGTTGAGCTCCTCAGAAAAGAATCTCAATGACACTTGGAGAAGGGATTATTTCCTTGATGAATCATCGTGTAGAACATCCATGAAGAACTCCGGTAACAAAAGGATGATCAAACGGAAGGAAAAAAGAGGTTGAAAACACAAGGTGAATCCTTGTACCGATTTAGATGAATCTCCGTGGTGAAATAGTTGAAAAAGATTGGAACTCTGGGAAAAAAGAAGATGAACAATTGAAATCAGGAATTTGATGAACCTCCGGAATAAGGAATTAATCATCTGGGTGAATCAAGAATAAGAATTATGTTATGCTCCTCCTTCACCAATTAAATTGATGACGAGAAAACGGATTGCATACAACTTATTCTCGTAGAAAAGATTAAGAGAGATATAACATAAACTAGAGAATGTCTTCAACGAACCGGCGGTAGGATTGGAACATCGAATAAATTGATATGATAAACGAAGGAAGAGGAACTCTTGAACGAACCACTGTAAGAATTGAAAATGAACAAAGTAAAGGGATGAATCACCGGGAAGAATTATAAAAAGCATGAAGATACTTGAGAGGATTTAGATACAAGGGAACGAAGAGATCATGAATTGATTAAAGAATATTAGAATGATGCACCGGTAAGATTTGGAGAATCAGAGCTGCCAGCTAAAATGAATAATAATGAGATGATGGCCTCCGGAGAATCAAACTGAAAAGACTCCTGAATTTGCACAGGATAGGTGAAAAGAATTCCCACAATCGAAAACAATTATGAGAGGATGGCAACAAGTTTGAACTACGCATCTCTGAGAGAATGGTTAAGATTTTGAGGAAAACTCTTCTTCGGTTATCGAAATCTGAGAATTACGACGAGAAACACCACCAAATTGTTGAGATACTCCGGAATAAAGATGAATGGAAAAGTTGAACCAACGATGAAAAGAATTTGAAAGATCTTGGATAAAAGCATTTGACTGGCAAAAAATTCATTCTTACGTCAAACTTGGAAAAGAATTTGAGAGTAACGCCGGGAAAAGAGAAGAGTCAGGTAAGATCCTGGGAAAAGACCTGTGGGTTAGGGCCCACTCAAAAGATACACCGTTGAACGATTTGAAGGAGAGATTGCACCTGTTGAATTATATGGCTTGAATACGATAGGACCTCGAAATAGCTTGAATGAAAGCAGAGTGGAAACACGAATCTTCGAGATATCTTCAGCACTCCGGAACAAATGAATAACGAAAAGTTAATGATTGAGAGGTGCACCGGCGAGAGAAGACATTTGAAATAAGGCAAAGAATATGATCAAACACCGAAAGCTTGATTTGAATCCACCAGAGAAGAGAACGAGTGAAGAGTGACGAACTTGAAGCTCCGTTAGAATCTTCCTGAGAATCACCGGATAAGAACATTGACGGAAAAGAATGGAGAGACTTCACATCCATAAGATGGATGCTTGATTAAGACATCTAAGTCCTTGAGGAAAAAGGGCGGGCGGGCGGAAAAAACAAAGACAATTTGGAGACAGATGAAAAGAACACCGTTGAGAAGAATTGATAATTGATCTTGCGGACATTGAAAATGAACGGAATCGCTTGAGGAGAAAACACACCGGTTTAAAAGGATTGACATGACAATCTCGATTATCATGAAGGGTTGGTATTCACATAGGGATATGAGAACACCACTTAGGC
>NC_041392.1:338511185-338538649 GCF_002162155.2 Triticum dicoccoides
CTTGATTTGAATCCACCAGAGAAGAGAACGAGTGAAGAGTGACGAACTTGAAGCTCCGTTAGAATCTTCCTGAGAATCACCGGATAAGAACATTGACGGAAAAGAATGGAGAGACTTCACATCCATAAGATGGATGCTTGATTAAGACATCTAAGTCCTTGAGGAAAAAGGGCGGGCGGGCGGGAAAAACAAAGACAATTTGGAGACAGATGAAAAGAACACCGTTGAGAAGAATTGATAATTGATCTTGCGGACATTGAAAATGAACGGAATCGCTTGAGGAGAAAACACACCGGTTTAAAAGGATTGACATGACAATCTCGATTATCATGAAGGGTTGGTATTCACATAGGGATATGAGAACACCACTTAGGCAAACTATGGAATCACACTTGACATCGAAGCAACTTGAATACCACAACTCAAAACAAAACAAAGGATCGGCTTGTGAAATAAGCCGGAACAAACATATGATAGAGATTTTGTCCGAAGTTTTTGTGGTGGGGCCTACACGGGCTCGATCGTACAACACCATCATGTACAAGGCAGTGCACATGACATACGAAGCGTCCCCGAGTCGGCATAGACAAGGACTCTTTAAGACACAACGAGACAACTGTAAAACCAACCGTGGATAGGCGGACCACTAGACGTCGAACCCCAATTTCATATCATACATCTGTCGGAAAGATATCCTAAGATCTACTTGAATTCCCACTTATGAACTCTTGAAACTTTCCGGTTATGCAATCAGGTGTTGGGGATACAGGGGAAGCATAATATCTCACCCAAAGTTAGCAAATCCTACATCCAGCTGTATCCATCCTTCAACACGTAACCAAGAAACCTTCGGAAATCGTTTACCTCAACCTTCAAAAAGCATCTGTTATAAGAATTATGGCAATACTCTCGAACTCCCGCCCCAGTACTGGGTGGCGTCGAGGTTATCTCACCAACAACTACATAAAAGAGATTTTTGATGTCGGCGAAACTAAACTCAGGTATTCCAGAACTGCAACGATAAAATTGTGACGACAACACCTCGGAGCTCAACTCCCCGGGACACTGCCACAACCCGCTCGACCTCGCCGTCGCAACACATATCAAGCTGGAAAAGCCGCTGGCAGAAGTGGGCATGCGCCAGCACTGTGAAGTTGTGATCGAGGCCGGGGCGGAGTCGCATAATGTCAGCCGGGTTCGTGAAGAGCCAAGCTGGCCTCCCCTTGCTGTGTAACGGGGCGATCCGGCGGCGAATGAAGTCTGCCCCGATCAACTCAAGGGTGAGTCCGGCCTGGGTGAGCCGGAGAATCCTAGTGGTGGCGACGGTGAGCCTCCCATCGGCGGCGTCGACATCGCTCCAATCGCTGCCGCGGACCGGCGGCACTCGGCGGACCTTGCAGAATTCCGGTGGGTTCTCATCTTCAATCCAGCACCACCGGCCACGCCATTCCTCCCACATCTCCTTCATGGCACCGTCCGGGTACGCCCCCTTGGATCTTAGGATCCAGGTGACGCAACCGGAGACGGCTCCTCCTGGCTGGATTCGAGGGAAGAAGTAATGGCGGAAGAGCACCGTGTTGGGCTGCATCCCAGCAAAGCGTTCACAAAGATGCGCCAGAAAGACATGCACGCCACCGCATTCGGAGTAAAATCCAAGAGGCAAAAGCCGAAGGTGCGCATAACGTCGCAGAAGAAATCAGAGAAAGGAGGGCATAACCCGCAAGAAAAGTAATCAACAAAGAAGGGGTACCGATTTGAGGCAGGATCAGCGCAAGCGGTAGGAATGATGCATGTTGCCGGGTGTCCCGAACCCTCTCCCCCCGTCTTCACTCCCCATAGGGGCTTGAAGGAGGCCCGAAGCTCTTGAACATCAACCATCAAGGGGAAGAAGAAGGCGGACTTCGTCCAGTCCCCCGACAGGGTGCTCTCCGACGGCTCCACCGTCCTGGCGCCCTTAGACACCCCCTTGCCCTTGGCGAATTTGGGAGCCATGGCGACCAAGAAGTTCAGAGGGCTGAGGAAGGGGGATGGCAAAGCAGCGGCGGCGGGCGACAGCGAAAGATTAGGAAGGAAGGAAGAAAGGGAACGGCGGCTCTGAGATCGGAAAAGGCACGAGGGAAGAGGAGAAAGTGAGCAGCGCGCCTCCTTTCACATTAACTGTGATGTGACGCATGCCCGCGGGAAGCAACCCCACGCATGCCGCCCATGTCACACACGCCTCCCCATGCCGCGCCACGCGCAGGAAGCATGGGAAGCGCAGCGCGTGAAGAGACTTACCACGGTAAAAACCGCCCCGCCTGCCCGCGCACCATTTTTGGGCCTAGCCCAACGACGCGATTGCGCTTACATGTGGCCCAGGCCCGGGGGCTCCTGTCGGTGTACAAAAAGAGGGGTGCACTTTTGGTACCCCTATAACTGTGCACAGGCAGTCTGAGCCACGGGCACCACCACACTGAGCAAGGCAAGGGAGGTGAGCCAAGGTAAGGCCGAAGCTCAGGAGTAGCAGAACAACGCCATGACCAAGACCACAAAGAGCAAAGGGGACGAAGCGGACCCCCCAGCAAGATCCTTGTCGGGAGGCGGTTTTGGCAAACCCGACAAGACTCTTGCCGTGGCAGCTCGCCCCACACCTACGGAGTGAGTCACCCTTGAGTCCACTGCCCCCATGGGGCAAGGATTCGGGAGACATCCCCATGGTGGCATGCAGATCGTTGTGAAGACATTCAAGATCAGATACACCCTTCAGAAGATAATGACCCTTGGTGGGATCCCAGCCAAGGAAGACCACAAGGCCCCCGGCAAGAGCCTTGCCGGGGCTGACAGTAGGCGCCACGGCAAGACCCTTGCCGGGGCCCCGGCAAGGCCCTTGCCAAGAACACCCGTTGGGCCACCATCAGGCCCACGTCAGTCAAACCTCCACCGCCTTTTACGTGCAGCTGCCGACCCAACCAGCTGGGCAGGCACCTGCGTGGCGGCATGCAGATCTTCATGGAGACCCACCACTGCGCCACCTTAGCTGCCTGCCTTCCTACATGGCACCGTAGGCGCCGCTGGCCAGGGAACGTGTCAACGTGAGAGGGAGCGGTGACGGACGAAACATGGCTCTCCCCCGTCCCCGATAAAGCAAGGACACCTGGGCAAGACGCATTAAATGCGCCTTGTCATGTAATGCGAGGGATAACCTCGCATCACTTCTCCCTTTCCACCTCTTGGTGCTACTGTGGCAACCCCTTTTCCTATAAAAGGAGGCCCGAGACAACCAGGAGGAGGATTCGGCTTTTTGGAGCTCCTCACGCCCCATAGCTAGCTCAAGAACATAGATATACAATCCACCAAAGCAGGAGTAGGGTTTTACGCATCCCCGCGGCCCGAACCTGGATAATGAACCGTGTGCTATCTGTTTGATCCGCTCTTCTCACGACCCCGCGCCCCGCAACCGTAGTAGGGATTCTTGTGATCCCATAGGTGTCGTTCCCACCGACAATCCGTGCAAAAGATGGTGGGGCGCTCCCGGATTCCGGGTGTCCCACGAGTTGGCGACAAGGAAACCAGTGACAATTTGGACACGGTGCAAACACGAGCATCTCAAACATCACAAGCATTCGTTCACGGACGTCGTCTCGGGGTTATACCTTCGGAGCATGCAAAGGGGACGGTTCTCGGTCGTAGAGGGAAGTAGGCGTTCTCACGACAGCGGTAGTGGAAGTAGTCGTTCTCGCTTCGTAGATGTTCACACTCCGTAGGTGTTTGGGGTTAACAAGGAACTTGCCGTCCACGGGTCTTCGAGGGTCGACGGTACATGTTCTGTAAACGTTCGAGCGGCAGTAGTGGCACACATTCACGGAGTAGGTCTTACATGTCGACGGTCTTATCGGAACCTCGTCAACGTTCGCGGTCCACCTTGGTGATCTGAAGGGGTACTTGGCATCATGGTACTTGGGTCTTCGGACTTGCCGGTCTCGGTTCTTGCGACGGTAGTTGTACAAGGTCGTAGTGGGAGGTAGTGGTACTCGCGAACTTGTCGGATCCACGGCAACGGTAGTGGAACTTCACGGATTCGTGGTCTCCGGGCGGTCTCGGTCTTGACGGAGGGGTACTTGACGCATCCCAGATATGTAGTCGTACACGGTGTTACATATAGCCAAACTTGAGGTGGTCTTGGCGTCGGACTTGCGGCGTTAGGACAGAACCATGGCGAGGTACAACAGCTACCCCACGTCCATGACAAAAAATGGAGCTCGGGCAGATAGTCTAAACAGCTAGGAGGGGCGTGGGTGGAGCAACAACATAACACCAGCAAAGGCCATGGCGACATGGAGCCTTGGGCACCATCGGGGTGGAAGGGTGTGGTTCCTGCCAAGCTCTCGAAGGGGCCGGCCATGGAGGCAGGAAGGTGACGACGCTAGGGATCGGTGTTGTGGCTCCGGGGAACTCCGGCAACACAGACGACGAAGGGAGCGAGCGCCGCGAGGCTCCCGCTGGGCGCTCAAGGTGGCGCAGGCACGCCGGAGCCACCGGATGAGATGCATGTCACCGGGAGGTTCGGCAGGGGCGCGAGGCAGCTCGCGGAAGCACCGATGGTCGAGGACGGCAAAGCAGAGGAGGCCGACGAGGGGATTGGGCGTCGGGTCGACCTCCGGTGGCGGCGGAGCTAGGGCTCACCGGAGCAGGGGGGCCGTGGCTCCATGGGGCGGCGCTCGAGGTAGGAGCCGCGGACACAGGGACTTGGCGCGGCGGCTCCTCAATGTTGGAAGCGGCGGCGATGGTCGCCCCAGCGGCGAGGGCGCATGGCGGCGGGGAGTATCGAGGAGAGCTGCTGTTGCGAGCGAGAAAGAGAGATCGAGGGAGATGGGATCGGGCAGAGGAGGGGTAGAGCACGGTGCCTCCTCTCCTGCTGGCACGAGGGGCAAGCGAGAGGGAGTGCTGGATGAGGGGATCGGGAGATTGGGCTTAGATTAGATGGGCTAGATGGGCCTAGGGTTAGAAGGGAAAAGGCTGGCCTAAAGGCCGGTGCAGATGGGCCATGGGGATAGGCAGGGGCGCGGCTGGGCCTAGGGATGGGCCCTAGAGGCCAGCCTGCTGGGCTCTCTCCTCTCTCTCCTTCTATTCTTTTAAGAGAAAAGAAATAGAGAGAAAAAAGGAGGGTTAAGGAAAGGATTTTGAGCATGGGGATAATTTTTCCGAACTCACAAAAATATGCTCGTTCCAAGAAAAATAGAAAAAGCCCGGTCGAACAAAAGATTTCAAACTCATTTGAATTTAATTCAAATGGGTTTGAACTGGGACGAGGTTTCTGGAGTGACCAAAAATGTTGAAATTTTAGGTGAAGCTCCAGAAAATGACGAAAGGATATAAGGCAAGGTTAGAGAGTCAACACTCCAAGAAGAAAAGGCCAAGGAATTAATATGCAAGTGTGTTATAGGTGATTCCAAAGTTAATGTAATATTTATAATAGCTCTCTAAATATCGAGAGGATATGTTGTAAAGAGAATCACCATGTGAATTCCCTCGGTTTAAATGGATCAAAGGTCCATGCCATTATTTAGTTGAGTTAAGAAAAAAAATGACATAATGGCAAGGAGACATGATGCAATGCACATGATGCAAAGAACCAAAACAAAACACGACAACACTCGGGAACTTGGAAGGCATCTGAAGCTCCGGTCTTGGGGCGTCACATTTATGTATTGTGTGAAGTGGCAATTGTAAGCCAACTCTATATCTCTTTCTTATTCAGTACATGGTATGTGTAAAGATTACCCCTCTTGCGACATGCCTACAATGCGGTTATGCCTCTAAGTCGTCCTCCGACACATGGGAGATATAGCCGCATCGTGGGTGTTACACTGGAGGACGTCGACGGTGGGTGAACAATAGGCCGTGGAGGCAGTCGATGGTGGAGATGAACAATATCCCGTGGAGTCCCGTTTTGCGGTACGCCACACCCCTCCCAATGAACAGGACCATCATTTCGACCGTAGCGCTCCAACACAAGTCTGTTTCCTTCGTTTTGTAGTACGCCACACCCCTCCCTATCAACAGGACCACATTTCCACCATAGGAGGTTCGTTTCCTCCATTTTGCGGTACGCTAGACCCCTCCCGATGAACAGGATCCCGTTTCGACCGTGGCTAGTCGAACACAAGGCCGTTTCCTCCATTCTGCGGTACTCTAGGGATTGTTTCCATTGGTTTTTCTGTCCAAGCCGGTTGGCTCCCGATGAACAGCACACGTTCCATTGCCTCCCGATGAACTCGACACATTCCGTTGCCTCCCCATGAACACGATGACGACGCAGTTTCTCCATTCCGACCCAGCCATGTACACGAGCCCTGGCCATACGTATGCGCGAGTAGGCGTTTGAGACCCCGCTCGTATGTACGTACGTGGTCGTATTTCCTTTCTTGCACCATGGCCGCTGTACGTACGTGCATGCCTCTACTATAACACATGCCCTTCCTTACACGGCCACGGTTCATCACTGCAGCCTACAGACAAACCGATCGTATGTACATACACGTTCGCGGCCAGAATGACAATGCTACGTATGATTCAACAAGGTGGGTCCCGTCTGTCAGGCACTTACTTGCGTGCGAAGATGTAACTAGTGGGTCACAATAGTCAAGGGGCGAATCATTTTTTTTGCTCGCAATATGGACACACTTCCTTGCATGCGAAGATGTAGTTGATGGGTCCCAGTAGTCTGGGGGGGAAACATTTTTTTCACGAAATACGATGGCTCGTCCGGTGGGTCCCTACTATCAGGTGGAGGAATCATTATTTTGCACGTAATCAGGAGGCATTTCCTTGTGTGCGGCCGTGGACCCAGCTGTCAGCCTCTCCACGTACAGTACTCTTCTGATGGAAGTCGGTCATTGACCACATTGACCACGCCGCGTCGAGAGCACCAAGGAGGTGGACGACGGCAAGGCCTAGGAAGGGGACGACGCGGAGCCGGGGAAGACGCGACAGTGGATGCCGACGCGGAGAGGAGTACGAGGGTTCACTGGTTCGGATGCAGTGTGAGGCTGCCATCGCCGCAGGGAGTAGTAGGGGGCGGTGAGGCCTCCGCGACAGTACAGCCGGCCACGGGAGGCAGGAGCAGGTGGCACGACCGGCGCTGCTTTGGGCGGCTGGAGCAAGACGACCAGAGGTTGAAGAAGCACTACCGCCGTTGGATGGACATCGTATGGTCACTGGAGCTAGAATCGTTCATATTGACTAATTTGACAAAGCCCTCCGTCCCCGTCAACTTAGTAGGCCCACATGTTAGCCTCCCACTATGGTGGGTCGCAGCTAGCAGGGGGAGTATTCATTTTTCTGTGCGTAATAAGGAGGCACTGCCTTGCGTGCAAAGATATAGTTGGTGGGCTTGACCTGTCAGCGGGGGGGGGGGTGGTTTTTTCGTGAAATACAGAGGCCCTTCCGGTGGGTCCCAGATGTCAGGTGGAGGAATCATTATTTTGTGCGTAACAAGGAGGCATTTCCTTGTGTGCGGCCGTGGACCCAGCTAACAGCCTCTCCACATACATTGCACGTTCGATGGATGTCGTTCGTTGATCACGTTGACCACAGCGCACTGAGAGCTCCAGGGCGGTGGACGACGGCGAGGCCTAGGAAGGCAATGACACGAAGATGGGAAGACGCGGGAGTGGAGTCACAAAAGAAGAGGTGTACGAGGGTTAACTGGTTCTGGTGCGGCGTGGTTCGGCAATCGGTGGAGAAGAACATGAGGTGTGGAGGGGTGGAGGGATGGCCTGGCCGGCGGTGGGGTAGCGCTTCACAGCGAAGCCTGCTAAGCAGAGCTGCTAGCAACAGGAGGCGGGAGCAGGTGGTCTCGACGGTGCTGGAGGAAGAAGACGAGAGATTCAAGATGGATGCCGCTCGTTGGATGTAAATCCAATGGCTAACGCTGTCAGAATCATTTGTTGACTAAGTGGACAACGGCTTGCGTTGGCTTCAACGTATTGGCCCACATTTCAGCCTCCAAAAATGTGGCACGTATTCAACCCATTTTTAGAACTATAGTCCATTTGCTGGGCTGGGTGAACAAATAATGTAGCGTCCATGCGGCCCAGTTTTTTTTCCTAAAAAATTACAGGCAATTTGCACTTTCTCGAAATACACGATTTTGCTGGGCTGATTCTACTTATAATGTTGGGTTGGGCGCAACAATGTTATCAAAAAAGAAATAGGGGCTGAGCATTTTGTTATAAATATATTTAAATAATAGGTGATTTATTATTACATTGGTCCTTAAATCTTACCAAGCTTTTGTACACAATCATCAGGATTTTCGTTGCCAAAAAAATCCCGGATTTTATTGTTAAGAAATTATTTTATTAAGTTAATAAGATGTGGGATATTGTTTTCTTACATATGTAAGTAACTGTTAAATATATTATGACGATAACTATAATAAATAATAACATATAAAATAATTTAAATATATATAATATAGTTAGCAGGGAAACATAAGTTGGACCAGGCGTTCCTATTCTTATATAGATAAATAGAACACACATGTGTGTTTTCTTCAAAAAAATACATAAATTGAGCTGCCGATGTTTCAGGAAAAATAAAACCTCGGATGGGAGGTCCATAGGTCGGTCGATTCATGACGACCCTCAAGAAAATACAAACCGGGATGTCGTGAGCTACGCATGTTAAAAAAGAAAGCATAGACAGGGCAGCCCACAACCCAGCTGATAATTGTTGCCCCAATGATAGTAAATGATACCTGCCAGCTCCCCGGCTTCGTTGTGAATTTATCCCCTTTAGTAACTACGTTGAAGCACCTAAAAAATGGTAACTATGTTGACAAACCCACGGGCCCCAACGTCAGTACATAATTAGGAGGAAGTATTTTTTTCTATGAGGCACTTGCTGGCGTACGGCAATAGACCTAGTGGGTCCCGACTGTCCGCCTCTCCACATACAGTACTCTCCAGATTCCTCTCGTTTCTTCAGCATGTTCACAACGGCAGAAAGTGGCGCTGCGGCGAGCACACATAGGCGCAGGAGGAGATCTGACTACCTAAGGCAGTGCCTTATTTGTAACGAAAGTACTGAACTATCCCAGTGGCCAAGTGACACTACCGACAGCTGTTCCATCCAAGTTTGATTCCACGTGATGCAGGGAAAATATCTCCACTTGTTTGCCTCTACCATTACTGACATGTGGATCCCCACTGTCATCTACGTACACCACGTCCAACAGTTATGAAAACTTCGTCCCTCGTTTTCTCTGTTTTCGCACACTCGACATTGTGTGGGCATTTTGAAAATAGCATATCTTTTTGACTGTGCATCATATGAAGATGAGCTATGCATGAATGTTGATCAACATGATGTTAACTGGCTGGTAGTTCCATTTTCGACCATGAATAAAACTTCCAACATGATGTTATCCCTGTTTGAAAAGGCCATATTAATATAAATGCTCTACCTCGGAAAGTTGAGTTTCTTATCTGAAACTTGCAGTTTCTTCTCTGAGAATCACATCCTCTGCACTTTTATACTCGTATGAAACTACATTTTTTAAGTTCTTCAGGAGTATCGCCGCCTTTTCGCTCTGTTGCGGATATTTGGCCATGGATGCCGCCGTCGCCGCTAGTTGGCCCTTGTTGTCAAACCAAGATTGTATCTCCAACATCCTATCTAGCTTCATAGGATCACCGTCTGTGATCCTCACGTATCGGTTGTACTCCTCCGTCGATCTACTTCTCCACAGTACCTTCACTCGCCGGCGGTGGTTTTTGAATGGAAGAGGAGAGGAGCAGCGCTGGTTTTGGATTAGAATGGGAGAGGAGCGACACTTGTTTTGGATTGGAACATGAGAGGAGGGGCGGTGGTTTTGAAATTTAAGAGGAGACGAGCGGTTGTGGATTTAGATTGGATCAGGAGAGGAGCGGCGGTGGTTTAATAGGAGAGGAGCGGCGCTGGTCTTGGAAGTATTTGTTTTTGCTTATTTTGGGTCAAAGTTTGACCACATATTGTATTTGACAAGCAAAGTGTGAATGCATGTCACCAAAAATTGTATCGTTTGGTTCGTATCTGAGTGTACTTTCAAATTATATTATTTTTGCAACATATAACATATATTCTATTTGTAAAAATCATGGTCAATTATGACCCAGAATAAAAGGGAGACTAGTTAATGTGGGGTCGCATTCTTAATTGAAGGGTAAATTGATTTTGATTTTGATCCAGTCACAGCGCGCTGGCCCTCTCGTCCAATCCTAAATCGCTGTCACATGCTCATATCCCTCATCTCCATTGCAAAACCACCTCCTGTCCTCTCTATCATCTCCATTCCAAAACCACCGTCTCGCCTCTCCCTCTTCTCCATTGCAAGACCACCTCCTCTCGTCTCCATCATCTCCATTCCAAAACCACCATCCCGCATCTCCCTCCTCTCCATTGCAAAACCACCCCCTCTCCTCTGCGTCATCTCAATTCAAAAACCACCGTCTCTCTTCCCATCTTCCAAAGCTAGCATCGGACCACTCAGAAGGACATCTATGCAGAGGATGCAGCAGCGAATCAGGCAGATTGCCGGTGGAGATCAGGCAAAGTTAGCCAGGTTGAATGAGATCCTTACTTGGTTTGACAATGAGTGGGAGATTTCAAGGACGGTGAGGGCCATGTAGCAATGTATGCGAAAGAGCGAGACGGCGGCGATGAGGGCGGCGATGTACTCCTCGGCGGCAGTCACACCGCAGTCCTTCGAGTTCATCGATTATCTCCTTGGGGCGAGGAGAAAGTCGTACAAAGGTGGTGGGCGTACAGGTCGAAGGTCGATCACCCAGAGGATAACGAATCGATCGAGTACGGTGTGCCGTTCGTGAGGGTGCAGAGCCAGCCGGAGCCACATGAGTATTCATTCTCCCACAGCAAGAGGAGGCCGGATGGCGCGATGTTGCTTCCCCGCCGTTCTCCACGATTCCCTCGACACTCCCCTTGGTTCAACGGCGGTGGTAGGGTTTAAGCTAAGCTTCGCACTAACCTAATCTTCCATCTGCTCATGCTTACAATCAGTGTGAGAGCTAATGAAAATCATGCATACAATCAGTGTCGGAGTACTACGCCAATCACCCTAAAATAGCTCTGGACATTTGGGTCAAAGTTGTGACACTGTACAAATAAAGAAAAATAGATTGGTGTCGGTGCATTTTTCAGAAAAGAGTACTCCCTAGAAAACTGCCAATATAAGCTAATAGTATTTGGTTAGAGGATTTGCTGCCGAGAAAGATCCGTCCATAGAGAGCGCCACACATCCTACTAGTGGTGGTGGATGCCAATGCGTGCATGGAGCATGGTTGGTGTCGGTAATTTTTATTGGCACACCTTGCACTCTGCATATATGCCGGTTCCGTCCGTACATTTGTACAGTTCCACCAAAATGCAGCTGAATAACCCTGTTTGCACAGATAATGAAAAATCATGATTACATTATAGTGGCACTAGTAGATGAAACATACACTAATAAATAGAAGAAAATATTGCAATAGTATCATAGTATGCCATGCTGTGAGGGCGAGATGGGCCCTGCGATGCCTCATACTGGAAATCGACTAAAATTAAGCACCCCAGTTTGCAAAATGCTTAAACATTAACAATGGGACTAGTTGATGAAACATATAATAACAACGTGAAGCACTTTCTTTATTTACATTGGAAATGAAATGCTAGAGAGGACACTCACTCTATTTTAACTGTATTATTACTTCATTTTATCAGTGGCACTAGGGTCGAGCAGGTGGCAAATGAGGTGTACCGTGCATTGCAAGGATGGAGGCCGGGGGCGCTTAGACTCGGATGCTCAAGCTGGCTCTATCTTCCCCCCTGATGTTTCTGTGGTAGCATTTGGGTTGTAATCCAAACTTGGTCAAGCTAGAGCTGCATCCCCCTACCTACCTAGCTTATGTGGCGAACTTGTCTCCTGCTAGTACTCAGTCCGTTCTACTAGTAGTTGTATAACTGCCCGTTTACACTGAGATGTTGTCGAATAATGGTTCTCTATGGTAGGGTTTGTTTAATGAAATCGAAGGAAACCCCCTCTTTCGATATATAAAAAAATCAGTGGCATTAGCGGTGCCAAAACATTGCCTCAAATTAATAGTGCCACTAGATTAAGGTGCAAAATAATAACATTACTGCTTTATCATGGCAGTGCCAAAACAGTAGCACAAGAGCAGACTCAACATACAGGATCTTTGGGAAATGGTCAGATCAAAAAGGAACATACCTCGTGATGGGAACCATATCTGCAGTCGACACCATCGTAGAAGGGATGACACCAGTCACCAACATGGATGATTCAATTCATGGGACCTTTTGGTGCAGTTCACCTAAAATGAAGCAATGTCCCATGAGCTAGCAGCTTCTTTTTTTAAAGAAAAGGGCTCCAACCTCGATTCCATTTCCATCATAAACGAAACCCACAGAGTCTCTTCTTCATTAGTTGCAATAAAATTGAGCAACATCAAGGTTGGTTGTGAAGCTCCTAGAATGTTCAACTATAATTTGGATATCATTTGTGCCACTCAACTAAGATCAAGCGTGAAATGTATATCTCTATTTGCACAAAAAAGGTGGAAAGCAGGGTGACTATAACAAGTGATGAAAAATACATCAAATGAAAAGAAGCATGTTCCTTATCTGAATGGCAATCCTACAAGGACAGTAGCAATTTCTAAAGTAGCAGCATTGCTAGATATTAGTGTGGGCATTAGGATTAACTATGACAACCGTTAAATACGATATTACTTTAATGGTGCCATTACTTCATTTTACCAGCAACATTACATTAACAGCTGCTACGGAGTTGATATTTCGGCACGGGAGAGTAGGCGGACCAGGACAGTTGCATTTCTAACGAAAAGAAGCAACTTATCTTAATGGGAAATTTAGCAGGACATGAAAACAACATTGGTTTAACGTGTCCTTACTTTTAACAGTGCGACTGCTACATTTTACCAGTGGCATTACATAAGAGTGGCTCGGGGCAACAAACATCAGAACAAGATCTCTGGGTTGCTCCCATTTTTGTTCGGTATAGCCACCTTATATTGTGTGAGGCTCGCAAATCTAGTGCTGGACTTACTTTGTTGACTTGTCTCCTAGTCCCTAGTTTCTTTCCTTTTTCAACCAATAGATCAGGTTTAATTGAGTTTGTACTGCGTTACCCTTTATTTCCCTATTAGACCAAGAGACTAGTTGGATAGCGAGTCTCTGCTACTTTTCGCCCCCATCATTTCCTCTTTCGACCAAGTCCTTGATTCAGGTAATAGATCTTCCCCCACCCTCACCCCCTTTCTTCCTTGTTTGAACCATGTAGTACTAGATTCAAGTGCACGAACTAGTTTTACCTCTTAATAGTCAAAATTTAGGCGGCTTTCGAATAGCCGATCGATCCTATCTAAGAGGGGGACTGGGAAATAGTAAAAGATACAAATGCAGCGATGTCAGGAGCTCGGGAAGTAGAGCAAGGCCAGTTTCAAAGCAATTTATACCTGAGGGTCGCCGGGATGTCGATAGGTGGACGGCGGGAGGCCGGATCTGCCCACACTACGATAGCGAGGAGGAAGGGGTCGGAGGCCCTCCCTAGCCAGTGGTGCTTGGGAGAGAACGGCATGGCACGCTGATCGGGACACGCGGGCAGTGGGTAAGAGCCGTCGCCGAAGACGACCGCGTGAATGTTGCACCTTCTCACCTTCCCCGGAGGAGAGGATCCGACTGGATCTGTGACTAGCGCTGAGCAGAGAGAGTGTGTGGCCACCACTGTCGTGTTTAGATCTGGAGAGGATGAGACGGTGTGAAGAGAGCAACACTAGCAAGAAAGCGCGGAGGCTCCTGCCTATATAGTGGAGTACTAGTTTTCTTTTGTCTACCGGAACCGGCTTGACCTCGTCAATGACTGTCGAGAAGTCTTCATGCACGTGCCCCGGATGCGAAGTTGTCATCATTTTGATCTGAAGCACCGGATTATAACATATCACACGAAAAGTGCCACATGACAAGAAACCATAACCTCACTGCCCATAGGAGACAACATGAATCCCGGTGGACAAACTAGAGGAGGATCAAAGCTCAAATTAAAGATAAACTCGTAGAAAAGGGGTCCGTCGATAGATGTCCTAATTAACATAGTCGACTTGACCTAGATGGCAGCCGAGTAGTCTTTGTGCATGTGCCCCCAATGACCAGCGCCTTGGAGGAACTTAGTTGTCACTTTTTAACCCTCGCAGTGATACGAAGCACATGACACCTAGGGCTTCTTTGATTCAAAGGATTCTCAAAGGAATTTTGGAGGATTCTAATCCTTAGGAATTTTTCTATCTTGGTTGTTTGATTCGAAGGATTGTAAACCATAGGAATTTTTCCATAGGATTCATTTGCACTATTTCATAGGAAACATCCCATCCACTCAAACCTGTTTGAAAGAATTCTGCGTTTTTTCTATGCACTCGTACAATCCTATAGGATTCAAGACGACATTCCACTCTAATCCCATGTTTTTCCTATTCCCATGTTTTGGAAATTCTACGAATCAAAGAGGCCCCTAATATTGCGAGATGACAAGAAACCTTTTTTTAGATTTCTCACCAGAACTACAGCCCTGCACAACACAGCCTGCACGATATGTAGACGATAGCCAATCCAGGCATGTCTGCTGGAGTCTGGTCACATGCATGGATGAACAGATCTTCCATGTCATGTAGGGATCGTCCAGGCACCAACGTCTCTACAACACTTCTATAGTACTATCACTCGTCTCTCTCTTCTTTTAACTCACATGACTTGTGGGGCCGGGGAGTGTGCCTATGGTCGGTTATCAATTGCGGTCCCACATGTGTGTGCAAATGCAATATGACGCACATTCCATTTGGAGAGCGGCGTGCCAGACCGACCGGCCGTCTAGGGTGTGACGCGAATGCAACGGGCGTGTTGTATACTCCGTACATGTGTACAACCATTTTCTTGAGGCTTTGCTCCATGGCGCAATCCGTGGATACAAAATTAGTATATTGTACTATTTAAAAGTCGAGGACGGGGCTTTTCCCACACGGTAAGCGGGGAAGTTCCACCTAGTCTGTATGATAGAGACGCGAGAAGATGAGAGAGTAGGCTACTTCAAACGTAGGGCTGTGTGATTTGACAGCGAGTTACTGCTGGACAGGTGGGGCCCCGTGATTTGACTTGCCATTTTATCATTTTAACTTCGGCGCTGCGACCGTGTGAGTCTCCCGATTCCTGACCACCTCCATGGTATACATGTGCCTCTCCCAAAGCTCCACCATGTAGAGGCTGGCTCTTGCATGAGAGCCCACTCCTCCACTTTTTCCTGGCCTCTTTCCTCCATCTGTGCAAAAATGCCATGTAAGTGGGCTTATAGCCCACTATTGTACTTGCTCGTATAGGTGCTAAGCCTGCCACATAGGCATAAATTCTGATGTGGCAAGTTAATTACTCCCTCCGTCTAGGTGTGCAAGTCATCTTACGAAAACCAAATAATCCCAAAACACTTAGGCACGGTGCATTAACTTCTACTCCCTCTTTTCCAGTTTATAAGGCTCAAATATGAAATCTCATCAATCAAGGCATTTTTTGAGTGGAGGAATGTATCTCATACTTTACAAAACTACCCCAATTAAACTCATGCATTAAATTGGATTAATTGCAGTGCATGCATGCTTGGCCACTAGATAAGTAGAAACTGTCGGATTTCGTGTTCCGGTAGACCCTTGTGGTTCGAACACTGGGGTGCGCGCGGAGATTTCGCTTCCTACCTACCTGCACCCCTCCGCTTCGCTAAGATCTAAGCTATGGAAAGAACAACACAAGAGACACAAGGTTTATACTGGTTCGGGCCACCGTTGTGGTGTAATACCCTACTCCAGTGTGTGGTGTGGTGGATTGCCTCTTGGGATGATGATGATGAATGATACAAGGAAGAACAGCCTCGCGAGGGTCTGTTCTTGGTAGGGGCGATGAACTACTGGGAGGAGTTCAGCCACCCTTCTCTCTCTCTCTCTCTGATTGTCTTTCTCCGATTCAACCTCCTATCGAACCTCTCCTCTTAACCCCTCCGAACCCCTTTTCCTGGGGGGATGGCTAGTCCTATTTATAGAGGCCCTGGTCCTCTTCCCAAATATCGAGCGAGAAGGGAGCCAACAATGGCGGGCTAATTTGAAGGGGGACAGCTAGTACTAGCTACCATGACAAAAGTAGTCTTCGCCTGCACAAAGCTCTCATGGTGATGCCGTCCTGGGCTCCACGATGACCTCCGTCTTGCAGTCTTCCTGGTCCTGGTCTCGTTGCACCGAAATGGCAACCTTTGCCTGATGCCTCGGTACTCCGCGGCTGCGCTTACCCCCTTTGCACCAAAGAGGAAAGGAGGACACTGCGCGGGCTGGCACCCGCCTGGCGCCCTTGGTCGTCATGGCTTGCGTCACGGACACCTCGTGAGGTACCCCGCCTTGATCTCTCCGCCTCCTCACGAGCCAGCCTGATGAGGCCGTGCCTGAGGAAGCTCCGCGTCGTCCGCCCCGCGAGGCTTGGCCCCTCGCGAGGGTCTTGGGTCTGTGTTGATGAAGATGGGCCATGCTGGGCCCCCTTTGAGCCACGCCGCAGGCCGCAGGCAGGCAAGTCTGGGGACCCCCGTTCCCAGAACGCCGACAGAAACATTACATGCATTGGTGTGTTCCTTTTTAATTCTTACATGCAAAGATTTATTCCATCTCGGAAACTAAAAATGATATGGGGTGTACATCGTTTCTTGTTTCTTGACATATCAACCAATAAGAGATGTGGGGTGTGCATTCTTTTAATGACTTGAGACTACCATTTCATTGGAAGAGGTCACTCCTTGGCAAATGCAATAAATACTACGAAGAAAGAGATAGAGAGAAGTAAAAAAATACTCTTATAAACAACCTTATAACTAACCTTGTTGTATGAGTGACTAAGTGATGACTATGTAGGACATGCCAACATCAGATAGCCTAACGCACCATGTTAAATCTCCAAGGGCATGACCACGCAAGCGAGGCGATGGTCATGGTAGGCGCGACCATGATACGGGCTGCTGGCAGCCCTTGGATCTGAGATCGAATGGTCGCATGCTAAGTTGCTGAAAATTTGCAGAATAACCCTCCAGGATATGATATTCACCCATAGGTCTAGAATCACGCCATGCGACCATTCGATCTCAGATCAAAGGGCTCTCAGAAGCCCGTATCATGTGAGAATGGAAAGCTTCGTATCACCTGTAATTTTCCCGATGCTTGACATGACATCCAAAGCCATTTAATTAGGCGTCGAGTAGACACGACATCTAATTGGGCCCCCATAGTACTGTGCATGAATCCATTTATCCACCAGGCAAGCCACTACCCTGCCGGTCGCACGCCCCACTCAGCATTTTTACAATCGAAAAATTGCTGGCAGTTCGCTCCTACTCGTCCCCGGATGTCCTTTAACATTAGGGCAGTTCGCTCCTAGTCGTCCCATCCTTTCACATTACGGCAGTTCCACTAATCCTAACCCTCCTCCCGAATCCATGGTGTCCTAAATCTCCATGATCGGAGGTGAGTACAAGGTTAGAACCATCACCAGCGATGAGTTCGACGTCATCTACACCCGTTCTTCCACAACGGTGAAATGATTCCTTGCTCGCTTCAGATGCATGTTCGAAAACTTAAAGGATGAGTGGGTCGCTACGCTAGATGTTGACTACACCACAATCCTAGAAAGAGAGAAGACTCTAAAGGAGGCAGAGAAGAAGAAGCCCGCCGTGATCCAGGTTTGCGTACATGACTTATGCTTGGTCTACCACATATGCCATGCCGACGTTGAGTGCCAGGATTTTAAGAACTTCCTCAAGGACAGCCGAGTCAAATACGTTACTATAGACTTTAGGAACAATAAGGATGTCCTGGATCGATTAGGCCTTGTTTTAGGCAACCCCTTCGACCACCAGAAGAAAGGGCTGGTGCCCTCCCGTGATCAACCTTCAATGCTGACTCTGGCAGGAGCCATGGTTCATCCTTCGAACGGTACACTGAAGAAACCTCCGTTCAAGTTTCATCATGCATGGGAGTGGAATGTATTAGATATAGACCAAATCCACTATGCTGCAATGGATGGATACCTTTGTTTCAATATCTACAAGGGTTTGATGAAGAGCAAGAGCCAAGTGTGTGGTTCAAGCAAAGATGTATCGTCCAAGAGGAAGAGGGACAAGGACAAAGTCATGGACGTGGACGAGGAGTCCGAGTAAGGTAGCAGTGTCGTTTCTCATGGTGGTTCTAATGCAGTGTCTACCGGATTAGTTTCTTAGTTTAATTTCAGGTGTGCTTAGTTTTATTTGAGGGGTGTGTTGTGCTGAGCCCCGAGCAGAACTATGTTATGTTCCTTCTCGTTACTTTAACTCTTCAGTACGTACATACTAGTATTTCTTACAGTTCGTCTTTTAGTTGGTATAGTACTACCACTCGTTTCTTCACATTATATATGTACAATATATATGGCCAACATCATATAGCTGACAGTTTAGTTGTCAAAGAATTTTAGGGTGCTTAGTTTTATTTGAGGGGTGTGTTGTGTTGGACACCATTATTGTGACTCAAATATCTTTGGCCATGTTATAATGACATAAATACCGATGGACCAACATGCCAGCTCTCCCTCTATCTCACTACAGTAAAATAAAGTGTGTGGCCTACTTGATCCCAACAACGTTCTTATTTTCCTGTAAAATTATTCACTTGGTTACTCCTGAAAAGCGGGGCCACACTTATCATTGTGAGAATTGGCTTATTTGTGTCATATAACATGGTCAACGGGTTTGACGTGAAAATAACAATGTCTAACTGCATTTTTGAGAAAACATCTAACTTAATGATGGCATTTTCGAGATATCTAATTGCATTTTTGAGCAGGCATCTCACGGATCGATGGCATTTTTGAGTAGTTATAACTTCTAATGGCAAAACTGAGTAGTGATACACAACTAGTGGCATAAATAATTAGAACCCAAGAATTAAATAGGTATGCTAATTTCTTTAATATAATTTAGCACCCCATTTAAGCACGTACTAGCTTTTTTAATAGTACTATATGCATAATTTCGCGACGAGCGCTCTCTATTTGTACCACCTTTTTTCTTTAATTTCATCCTGTTAGTTTTTCTCCATGGTGCAATCCATTGAGACTACTATTGTACAAAAGTATACATTTTTTAAAAGGCTAGAGGGCGGGGTAGTCTAGCTTGGTCGGTTTCAAGAGAGGCAAGGGCCTTTGTGATTTGACGGCTCATTACTGCTGGAAGGCGGGGCCTTGTGATTTGATTGCTCGTATAGTGTGCCGATGACCAGAGGAGGAGCAAAGAACCATGCGGTATACTCAAGTTTTCCACTGGAGTAGTACGACGGAGGAGCACGAAACACGGCAGCCCAGTGCCATATGGCGATAAAAAGGATCTAATTTGCTAGTCATCTCATTGTTAGAATTGTTCTATTCATGCCTCGCAGAGAACGTGACACGTGCGGAGAAACACCCGAAGCAAAGGAAGAAACACAGGAGCAAAAGAAGAAGGAATATCATCACCCCCCAAAAGGAAGGAAGACGCACACACAAGTCTGGGGCACTGCTCTCTACTACATGAAGGGTTGCTGGCTGCGGAGTGGTAACTGATTATTCATCGCCTCCACGACCTCTATCTCCTTGCGCGTCTCCTCCACCATCTTCTTCATTTTGTCCATGACGCAGGATTTCTTGACGCGAGCCTTCATCATCTGTTCCACGGCCGCATTACGTACCTTGACAGCAGTCGGGTGCTCGATGCGGAGGTTCACCAACTCCTCCTTCTATTCCATGACGAGGGCCTGTAGCAACTTCATCGAGGAATTACTATTCTCAAGCAGCTTCTTCCAGCCGGCGTTCTTCTCCTTCAGCAGGTCAAGCTCGTTGCAGCGCTTTGCCTTGTCCTCCTGAAGTTGCAGGATTTTGCCGGTCGCCTTCTTCTCCAAGGCAATGCTCTTCTTCTGCGGCATCACCAAGCCGACGGTCAACCCCCCCTTCTCATTGAGCTCAGCAGGCATTTCGTCGAGGATCTCCTTCGGCAGCTCCACCAAGCCGTGGATGAACTCCTTCTGCTTATTGAGGTGCTTATTGAGCTGATCTGGCATGCCGACATGTTTGCCTCCGCGGCTAGGGCGCTCCTGGGAACCATCGCCTGCCCGTGAGAGATCTTTTGAGGTCTCTGCGAGGCGGCGAGCCCTCTTTTTTTCTGCGGCCTTGGTGGCCACTCCCTTGTTACGAGTAGTTCGGATAGTTCTCAACCTAGAGCTCTATACACCGTCCATGGCAAGGATGGACGAACTAGAAAGACTTATGAGGAGGAAGAGGTAGAGTGATTTTCAGCTAGGTGCTAGTTCCCCTTTTTATAACCTAGTACTAGTACTAGTACTAGTACTAAAACATGCGTAGTGGGATCACGTTCAGGTTTGATACGTACTACTAGGTGTGAGCAGGTTTGCACAAAATACGAAGGAGACCAATGGAAGTAGCAACCCATGATTTAACTACTGGCATGCACGCAGTGGAGTAGTAACGTCTTCCTTCCTCCCTCACGTCCACTCAATTTGCATGCGCTGTATTAATTGGCCAGCAATGAAGTGAAGGACTTTACACGCGTCAAAGTATCACATGGGGCGGATCTTCGTACAAAATGTGTCACCCATGTACCCGCGTGTGCGTGGGAGGGAATGATTGCGTGCGTGGCGTGCGTGCAC
Source organism: Triticum dicoccoides (assembly GCF_002162155.2). Lineage (NCBI taxonomy): Eukaryota > Viridiplantae > Streptophyta > Magnoliopsida > Poales > Poaceae > Triticum > Triticum dicoccoides. The sequence continues at coordinate 338,531,987 of NC_041392.1, forward strand.
AACTTCGCTTCATGCATGTACCACCAGTGTTCCTAAGAGAGGACGAGTACATTCTTCTGGAACCAGCAGCACGTCACTGTGATCAATCCCCACAAGGAGGTCGCGACAACGCCTCCACATGTGCCATGTGGCTTCATGAACTGTAAGAGAGACAATGTGTAGCGTGCCATTGGAATTCTAATTACGTGTTTTGCACATACTCAAAGTACTAGTAAGGGATACGTGCATTGCACGCATCAGATTTGGCAACCAAAATATGAATAAATACCACACTATAGCATGTAAGCTTTGAGTCATGTATGCCTGATGTAGACGTTCGTTTAATTCTTATAGTTCAACTCATTCAAAATCAATTAGTTTTTATAAAAACGCTGGGCCACTTTGATTCATAGGATTTGCAAAACACGGGAATAGGAAAAACATGGGATTAGAGTGGAATGTCGTCTTGAATCCTATAGGATTGTACGAGTGTTTGATTGTGCATAGAAAAAATGCAGGATTCTATCAAACAGGTTTGAGTGGATGGGATGTTTCCTATGAAATCTAGTGCAAATGAATCCTAGGGAGAAATTCCTATGGTTTACAATCCTTCGAATCAAACAACCAAGATAGGAAAAATTCCTAAGGATTAGAATCCTCAAAAATTCTTTTGAGAATCCTTTGAATCAAAGAATCCCTTAATCTATTTTATGATTCATGGAATTGTGCGTTGTAAAGCATAAAGTAAAAAACAAATAAGGGCAATTCAACTAGAAAAAAGTTTGGGTGGTTATGATACGGAAGATTCTAGAACAAAGGAGGATCACTCGTGTTTTGAGGTTTGTGCATTATTCTTAAGTTCAACCATGGAGTCTGCTAGATTGTACATGTGGCAAAATCCGGTGGGGGCTAGAAGATGGTGCGAGGGGCCAAGTGGAGGGAGACTATGAAGGAGTGCACAAGTGTGAGATCGATATTTAAAGAGAGGGGGCGAGAACGTGTGCTGTTGCGCACAGTGGCGAAGCCATGAAAAATAAATGAGCTAGGGGGTGAAGCATTCCTAATCCTTTACGAGGAGGGCCAATTCATCAACTTAAACCATTTTACCAGCAATTGTCTAATGATCACATTCGTATTAGCCTCGATATATAGTGATGTTAGGGGGGCAGGGCCCTTGCTCCCCCTGTCTTTGCCACTGTGCGTGCGTCTGAGAGATGAAGCGGAATGCATGGATGATGAGAGGGGGGCATTGGATATATAATTAATGTGGGTGTATTAGCTATGTAATCCTATATAGAGAGGTATAGATTGATCTATGTGGACGTGGGAAAGAGGGTGAGACCTCACTATATATATATATATTGATCAGTTTGTGTGCAAAACGATGAATGACCTAGCTATATATACACATACATAGAGGAACATCGATCGTTGCGCATGCATGTGGGAGATTAAGAATGCCCGATATGATGGAGAGGGGGAGGTGTGTGTGTGTGCATGCATGGCAGACCGACCTGAAGAAAAAGATTGCATGTGTGCAATGGATAATGCCGACTGGTAGTGTGTGTGCATGCATGCACGAGAGAAAGTTAGTGGTACAATTATAAAGAGAAGACGACTGTGTGGGTGTAAAAGACTAGGTGAGGTCATAATCAATGTAAAGTTGAATTCAAATATTTGAATAAGTGATCATGATGTTTGAAACCCATGCATGCATGAATATAACTGAGATATGTGCGGTGTGGTTTGGAAACGAGCATGTTGTACTGTATACACATTGAACAAGGTCAGACTGATTTGAATTTGAGATTGATGGCAGACATCCTTTGGCCACATTGCATCCGTGCATGGGCACACTATTCTAATTGGAGATGATGGGTGGCTTTCGCATCACATATCTATATCTATACCCCTATATATATTATATTTTATATTTTTATATAGTGTGTGGATAACTTTAACTTTGAAAGATGGTCGTTGGATGAAGCCAATCCGATGGTGGAGATGGAAAATTTGAGCACTACTGGCCGTTGGATATCATCTAGATTCAACAAGATTTTGCCACATGTACAATCTAAAAGACTCCATGGTTGAACTTAAGCATAATGCACAAACCTCAAGACACAAGCACTTCTTCTTTGTTCTAGAATCTTCCATATCAGAATTTCCCAAATGTTTTTCTACACGACTTTCCATTATTTGTTTTTTCTTTATGGTTTACAACGCACAATCCATGAATCTTAATATAGATTTGCTTTCTTTTAAAAACTAGATGATTTTGAATGAAATGAACTATAAGAATAAACAAACATCTAAATCATGCATATATGACTCAAAGCTTACATGCTATAATGTGGTATTTATTCATAATTTGGTTGCCAAATGTCATGCGTGCAATGCATGTGTACCTTACTAGTCTAAATGGTGTTTGTGTGTGTTAAACACATTGTACGTAGTATCATACATGGTTTAGATTCCGAACATCTAGCTAGAGCATACATGTACTATGATTTGAATTCAACATAAAATGGATACATATATTTGAATTTAAGATCGTATGTACATGTAGTTCATATTTATATAGGAATTTACTTATCCTATATTCATGTCATGTATTGTGAAGATAATATTTAGATGGTTGTATAACTAACCCGAGTAAAATCTCATTCAAACAGGGAAAATGTACTCAAATTTAGCCCATATGCTAGACAACACACATTGTTTTTTATTGTTGAGGGAAGTGCAAATTGTTTTGGTACTGTACACGTTATGTTTGTTGTCCCGATTGTTTTAGTTTTTTGTTGTTGTATTTGAATGCATTTCTAGTAATATAGTAAAACGGGACATGGCTCTCTCTAGTGATGAGGTGCGAATTGTCTTTTTTTGGTTACACATTAAGCTTGTTCTCCCAATATTTCAAGCTAGCATCTTTGTCTATCGTGCTGCGAAACTCCTGTCTCTTAAACCCGCGCCTTGTTAGCCCGAAATATTTAAGATATATCTTTGTGTTGTGGTGCTCCGAAAACTCCCTCCACCTCAACCTGCACCTTGATATCCCAAAATTACAACGCGGGCGAAAACTCCCACCTCCAGCGAAATCCCGACACGTGAAATGCCCGTGATACCCCTGAACCGAAAGAACCACCTAGGTCAAATCGGTGGGGGTACTTTCGTAACTTACCCCACATTTTGGACAAGGACGTCCCTATGCCATGGTTCCCCCTCCCTTCGCCTCCTTTTCTCCATTCGAAATCCCAGGCCGCCATAACCTCTCCGCTCCAGCCGCGAAACCCCACCCTACTTCGCCCGCCACCTCACCACTGCCCAGCCAGAGCCTCTTCCCCGATGACGTCGTCCACAACAACACCTCGACGTCCATCATCCACCGCACTGGATGAGGATCTGTCGTCGATCTCGTCGTCCCGCTGGTTCAGCCACCCCGTCCTCCACCTCCAAGGGGCTGCCCCGACGTTCCCCTCGTCTTCGCGCCACCTCCATTCCCACACCACCATTTTCACCTACACCACCGAAAGAGCATCATCATCACCATTTCTTCGGATGAAGCTGAGGCCTAATCGGTGCCACCAAAGAGGTTGTACACTAATCGCCGCATTTTCTTCTTCATTCGATCTGACCGTGCTGCCGGCGCTCGGTCCTGAGCCTACATGGCATGGCTGCATCCACGGCGACGTCGCCAGCCACTTCCTCCATGGCCTCGCTGCCTCGGCAGCGACGTCCACATTAGTAGGAGCTACTGCTGCTTTAGCTCTCGCTCGCGCTGCTGCTCCGCTCTTGCTCTCGGTCCCCTTCCTGGACTGCTCTTGCTCGCATTGCTGCTCTCGCTCTTGCGCTTGCTTGCGATGCACTTCCGATTTGGATACACTTCAGTCGACTGAATCGACTTTTGGGTCAGTCGATTTTCAGGGGGTGGGGGCTCACCGGAGTTAAGGAAGAACCAGCCGCAGCAGGGACGGGGCTCGCCGGAGAGGTACCCCACTATCTATCTTAGGGATCAGGGTGGGGGCTGTGGTCGCCGACGGTGGCGTGGGGATCGCCAGAGAAAAAGCTCGGCACGGGGGGCCTAGAGGGATGGCCGGGGCGGCGGCGGACCGGTGGTGGGGAGTGGTTTCGGGGCGGGCGGGGCGACGCACCACCGGCCGCGGGCGGCGGGGGCGGCAGTTTGGCCGGTGGTGGCTGGAGGCTCAGGGGCTTGGGGGTTGAGGATGAACTGCTACACGACCAGCTGCCCCGACTCTCGCACGCGCTGCTGCTACTTCTTTTCTGCTACTAGTGCATTCAGTTTCGACAGCAAAATTAAGTTTCAACAGCAAAATTCATTTTCGACAGTTAAGTTCAGTTTTGACGGTTAAATTTAGTTTCGACAGTTAAGTTCAGAGATGAGGGGCTGTTCTATTTTACATCTAGCACTTTGTGGTTATGTATTTTACATCATCTATTGGAGATTCTATTAGAATTCCACTCAGGTTAACATTGTCTCTCTTGTCCTGCTTCAGCCTCGGCATCGTACAACTCACTAGAGCCGCTCTAATGACGAAACCCTCCATCAGAGCGGAGCAGTACCCCGGGTTCCATCTCCAAATGCCTAAGATCTTCTTCCCCTCCTCCGACAGCCAAGTCAGCCGAAGCATCCTCACCGACCAACCCAATCACGCTGAGATTGACATGGCTTCGCCAAAGAGGTTGTACACTTGTTGCATCTCTTTTTTACTCTACATGTTATATATATTGTCCACTGAGCACACATAGTAATGTGAAATACGATTATTTTATCCTACTATATGACAATCAATGAGGTACCAGGCAACTTAGCTATCCGTGATGGACTCGCTTGAACGCCATCATTATTTATCTCTGTGTGTTTGAGTTGTACATTTGTCGATGGGCCTGGGAGTTGAGCTAGTAGGGCAGTGGCTTGGGTCCAAAGTAGTAGAAGTAGCACAAAAACATTTTTTGAGTGTAGGCTTTTCCTTGCTCAAGCCTGCCTACTAGAATCGCCAGTGCTTGAAAGGAAAAGTGAAGGAAAAACATACGAATTGGAAATTTTCCTATGGTACTACTATTCATGCATTTGGTTCAAAGGAATGGAGCAAAGGAAAACTGTAGGATTTGTTCCTTTAGTGTCTCCTTGAAAGAAAAACCTTAGGAATTTTAATTTCCACTTGTCCTCCTTTTCAAATTCCTGTTCATGAAGTACAAGACTAAGAGATAGTAGCATAATAGCATTATAACCATACATTTTCTTGTGGTTTGACTTAATCTCACCATGCTTATTTGTATCATGTGATCTTCCAATTCTTATGAACTAAACACCCAGATTGACAGAAATCTTGTGCTTTTAAATTCTATGTCTTGCATGTGCATTTCTATCCTATTCTTGTCTATTTCCTGTCCCTACATTGTTAGAATCCTCAAATTCAAACAAGCCCTTACACAATTAATTCTGTTACAGATATATGTCAAAGAAAAACTTGTGTGGTTTGTCCTGCTCCTGCTGCACTATGTTCCACCCCATCTCAGCTGCTCCAACGACGGAAGGGTTCACCATAGCAGGGATCCGCTCTCCAGACTGTCTTTCGCCGCGTCAGATCTTCTTCCCCGCCACCGGCAGCCACGACAACTGCATTACCATCAACAACTGAGTAGATGACCTTGAGGACTACATGGGTCCACAAGAGAGGTCGCACTCCTCCGTGTCTGCTTACATTATGCATCGCTTAATATGATGACATGCTACTTTATCGTCGTGTTCACCTATTAGATTCTGAGTTAGGTCCAAACTAATGCTGAAACTTGAGTTCTTAAATGGTTGTGGGGTACATATTGGGGCAACAATTAGTACTATCTGTCTACTATCTGGTTAATCTCAGGTGTCTACTATGAGTTTCATGTTGGGTGCAAACAAACATTAAAGAGCCATCATCTGTATTTTTTAACTAAAGCTATTATCTGCCTGCTATCATTGGTTTTGGGTCTATCCACAGTTTGCTACCATCACTCTGGATTTGTGCATGCACTCCTTACATAATCTCACTATGTTTTATTCCTATGCATGCCAGTTATTGTACACAATGGAACTGAACATGTAGAGCAAAAGAGACGAGCCTTGCGTGGTAATAAAATTTCATGCAGATGTCGCTCCATGGTGGGTGCAAAGGCATCCCCCCTCCTCCCATTTCGGATTGTAATCAAGAGGAAGATAACTGTTTTGAGGGGGATTCAGAAGGAGAAGACCACTCCTATTTACCACATGAGGTCTTCGTTCTAACTTGGTATGCTGATGTTGGTAATATCATGCATATGGTGCCTTTCATTGCTTACTTTATACATCAAATATGTCATCTGCTTAGTTTAGACATGCTTTGTGTGAATGCCATCTGTTTAGTTTCTTTACCGTATATCTGAATCATGCAATGCATCTTGTTTAGCCATGCATCATATATGTGAATTTTGCAATGCCACCCTGGTTAGCCAATCATCTTATATGTGAATTATATCATTCCATCATTTTTTATTACGTGTTAAATTTGTCAACAATTTAAGTACATTCAATTACTGGTTATGGAAAAATCTGGAGTGGAAACAAGGTCTTCAGAGCAGACAATGTTATCTGACGAAGCGCATGTCTTGCTGGTTACCGATAGCTCCTCAGAGGAGGATTCAGAG
>NC_041392.1:338538971-338568526 GCF_002162155.2 Triticum dicoccoides
ATGCGTATGGTATCTTGCATTGCTATGTCATTTTCTTAGTTTAGACATGCTTTGTGTGAATGCCACTTGTCTAGTGTCTAATTACCATATATGTGAATGATGCAGTGCCATCTTGTTGCAAGACATCATATATGTGAATTATGCAATGCTATCTTGTTGCAAGGCATTATATATGTGAATTATGCAATGCCATGTTCTTTAGCCAAGCGTCATATATGTGAATTATATCATGTTGTCCTTTTTTGTAGTTCTCGTTGCATTTGTCGACAATGTTTGTATATTCAACTGCTCTTCCTGTGCATCAGGCATTTGAATTGGTGATGGACAAATCTAGGGTGAAAACAAGGTCTTCAGAGCAGACAATGCTACCTGTTGAAGCACATATCTTGCTGGTTACAGATAGCTCTTCAGAGGAGGATTCAGAGGCAGATGACCAGTCCTATTATCCCCCTGAGGTGTATGCTCAAACTTGGCAGGGTTATATTACTCATATGATGCATATGTTGTATTGCAATGCTTAGTTTTTACATCATATACACAATATTGAATGCCATCTCCTTAGTTGACACATCATATATGCGATTGCCCTCTGCTCACTTGCTTAGTAAATAAATCATATATTTGAATTATATCATGCCATGATGTTTACATGGACAACATGTATCTGAATTATGGCATGCCAACCCATTTTCTAAAGACATACAATAGTTATATCATCTCATCCTGTTTACATAGTCATCATATTTTGAATTATGTCATTCTATCCGTGAATTATATCATGCCATCATGTTTCCATCGACGGCATGTTTGTGATTTATGGCATGCCAACCACTTTAATAGACACATTGTATAGTTACATCAGATCATCATGTTTACATAGTCATCATATTTTGAAGTATGTCATTCTATCCTGTTTAGTTAGCCATCATACATGTGAAATTGTGTCATGCTATGTTGTTTAATTATCCATCATATATGACAAATTATGTCCTGCTATTCTGTTTGGTTAGACAACATAAATGTGAATTATTTAATGCCTTGTTTTCTTCCCTACTATCCATTGCACATGTCTATCTTATAATGGTTGTACATTCAATTACTTTTCTTGTTTATCAGCCATTTCAATTGGAGGGGGTGATGGAAGTATCTATGGGAGTAAAAACACGGTCTTCAGAAAAGATCGTGCTACTTGTCGATGCAGATAGAACCACGGTTGTACTTGCCCAAGAACCAGCCCCAACACACATAACCCAGACTCACGCAGATTGTACCCGTACCTAGTTGGACATAGAACCAGCTACACCCCTTCTAACCCCAACCCAAGCAGATAGTAACCCAGTTCCAGTTGACACAACACCATCTCCACCATAGAGCACCCAAACACAAGCGGTTAGCAAGGCAACTGCAGTGCCCAAAGCATGAGGACCACCACTCCGAACCCCAAGTCAACGCTTAAAGCAGACGAAGAATTGTTCTCAGGTCAGGTTCTGTAGCTATGGTTCATACTACTTTGCTCTTGCATCACAAGTATGTTTTAAACCTGTTTCTTTAACGTGTTTGCTATTGTAACTTGCTCTATGTTGATTTCAGTTTCAATTGAATAAACATTTATGTTCTCATGCCATGCACATTACAAGTGTTGTTATTGTTGTGTAGTTTCCCACACTTATACTCTGTCTATGCTGTTTTGTCTTAAATAGATATGATTCAAACTGTCTCTATCTTGATTAGGCAACATGAACTAGAATGATATAGACCATACAGTGACCATACTACATAGATATATGTTTGTTTCATGCTGTTATCCTGTCCACCTTACTACTGAACTGGTTTACCAAAATGAGTTTCATATACAACATGGTAAACTTGTGATGTCTTTGTTTGTTTCTCTTTTAGAATGCAGATAAAATATTGGAGAAGAGTACCCCATTATGCAATGGTAAAGGAAGTAATGCAGATAAGGTTCAAGATAGTGAGACATCCCTATTGGTCTCCAAGAAAGCTGATAAAAACTATATTGAAGACACTGAGACAACCCTAAAGTCCTGTCTTGATGTAGTGTTCAAGTTAGTGGCTACTACTGCGGGCACCAGCTCTTCGAAATCGCTGCCTGAATCAGTTCGGCTTCTTGAGTCTCAACTTCAAGTTGAAAGACATCGATCAGATGTTATGCGACAGGAAGCCAAAGGACCAAGGAAGTCCCTGCAGAATTTAGATGCATACTTTCTCGTGCAACAGCAAGTGCTGGAGATCTAAGCGCCAAACAAGAGAAAGTTAATAAGCTTGCTAAGCATCTTGCCAGCATTATGGCTACCCAGGATATTCTTTCTTGAGCTCTTCTGAAGTGATTTTAGTTCTGTACTTGTTTTGCTGCGGCATTTATTTGCAATGGTCGCCAACTTTGACAACCAGTGTATATGATATGCGGCTTTGTTCCCTATATTTGCACTGGTGGCGAACTTTGATGCCTAGTGGACGTAATATGTGTAATAGCCATGACATCCTAGTGTAAGTTGCCTGCTTATTTATTTCCTTGCTATCTTGTTTATTTGTTTGCTTGTAGTCAGCGCAGTTCTTTTTCCGCGGTTTTCTCATGGCCACAATAACCTATTTTTTAAAACTAGGCCACAATAAGCATGGGCTACATATTTATTGTAGGTACCATGGGCCTCCTACGGGCCGTAGAAACAATGGGCCTTCTAAGGGCCATAGAAACAATGGGACTTCTACGGGCCGTAGCATCAATGGGCCTTCTACGGGCCGTATGATCGATCGGCCAAACATGGGCCAATAACAGACCGCATTATGGGCCGTAAACGCGCTAGATTTGGAATCGTCCGTTCATGGGCCGACCATAACGGGCCGTTGTTAATCGGCCATATTTGATGACACTAGGAAAACGGCCCAAAGGATTAATGGGCCACAAATGGGCCGACTGTAACCATGGGCTAAATTTGGCCCACAAGCAGAAAAGGCCAGTAACGGGCCGTAAGTAACCGAATGCTGGAAATAAGCCCAAGAATAAATGGGCCCTGAGAAGGCCGAAAGGTAACACGGGTTGGAAACGGCCCAATGGAATAATGGGCCGTTAATGGGTATAAAGCGGTACATTGTTCACTGCGGGCCAGATTCACCATGGGGTGTTAATGGGCCAAGAGTTACAAATGGCCTTGTATGGGCCGAAAGACATCATGGGCCATACATGGGCCAGAAGTTACAACGGGCTGGAATCATATTGGACGGCCCAGATGAAGCTACTGGGCTTAATTTCAATAGGCCGTAACGGGACGTAAATGGGCAATATATGAACAGGCCATTAACAGGCTTTCCGTGAGCCGACTCGTTACCTTTCGACCAAGTCAAACAGGCCGGCCTTTTCACCGGAATGGGCCTTTGTTGGGCCGTGCCACGTTTGGACGTATCATAGGCGCCTCCTGTCCAATGAATGGATGACATCTGTCACAACGGTGAGTCAACACGTGTTTCCTCCGACCAATGACAATTTTACACGTGGAAAATCCTCATTGGTCCGGGTTGTTAACAGGTTATCGGATCCAAAACCGGACCTGATAGCTTAACGGCGACCCGTTACGGTGGATGCCACCTGTCGGTCATCCTTGACGAAAGCACTTCTATGACGCGCGATTTATCGTCATGGAAGTGGACACTTCCGTGTGATGATAATTTTGGTAATGTCATGGAACACTTCTATGACAACACAGGTATGACTATCCTAATTCTGTCATAAAATCGTCACGGATGTACATGCATGACAGAAAACGTGACCTACCGTGACAAAAACGTATCATCACGGAAGTGTCTTTTTTTGTAGTGATTGGCTGGGCTGCCAGCTAGGCCGGCTTCTGGTAAGGCCAGGTAAACTCTTTCTCTCTCTCTCTTTTATTTCCATTTTCTATTTATTTCCTATATGTTTTGATTTAGTTTTAGGACAAAATCATTTTATTAAATTCTAAAAATATTTATGGGCACTAACTAAATTATTCCTGAGGCCCTCAACTGATTCCAGAATATTTGGAGCATTTAAAATATTTATAGATTTCAAATGCCCCAATTCAAATACATCATGATTTAATTCAAAAATCCAGGAATGACCTAGAAATATGTTCATCATTTTTCGCAGAGGTTTTCACCTTTATCAAAAATCATGAAAATTTTCAAAGGGTATTTTGGGTTCATTGAAAATATTTTTAGGTTGAACCTATTTGAATTCCATTTGATGCTGGGGTTTGAACATCCCCAATTCAAATTCAGTTGAATTTAAACATGATGACATGATGATCAAGCAAAGACAAACAAAGACTGATCTAGGGCTGTGACAACTCACGCCCACTAAACAAGAATCTCGTCCCGAGATTCAAGATGTGAGGTAAGAAGACAGAGGGGACACAAAGCCAACACAATCTTCATGTTCTAGATTGCACTTCATAAGAACGTTGATTGCTTGCATCATGTTGATCTTGAAATCCTTTCTTTCGAGATCTTTGTCCAACACAGTGATGACAGAAATAAACTCTACAGGAATCGATCTTCTCAAGATCAACTCATGGAGTGAGACGTTCAAACATCTCTTGAGCCGAGACACAAAACACACATCAGAAGGGATGGAATGCATGTCTAAAAAGGAAAGGTTGCAACACAATCGACGAGATGATGTTGCGAGATTCTCGGAAAATGGACTATGGTAGTAAGCTCCACATGAGCGGGTTCTACTACACACATGTGTACACGCTGTCCTAGAAAAGCATGACCATGTAGTAGTCTTATAATAAAACACTACCGAGTTCAGGGTGGGAACCATCATCGAGGGTAGCAAAGTCCTTGCTTAAGTCATGATTATCTCTTAAGAAGGAACTTCTTCTCCTTAAACAAATCAATCAGTGGCTTGAGGTGTTAGGAATTACACATGGAGTGGAGGTAGCGAGCCTATCAAACCATGGAATACTTTGCACATGCATGACTGACTTGGGATGATTCCAGAGGAAGCAAAACTAACTTTTTTGAATTCATGGCGGCAACTTGCACCAAATGCACGTGAATTAGAGGAAGCCACTTCTTTCATTCAAACATAGGCTTCATGAACGAAACACGAAGATAATTCTTACAAAAGTGTCCAACACTAGCTTGATGCTCAACATGAATCATGGAGGAGATAAAATGTTGATGATGGGCTCAACAACAACTCAAAAGAATTTCCATATCACTGGAATTCCACCATTTATGTGAACAAGGTGATAGCATTGCTCAGGCCAAAAGATTTAATGGTGTATGCTCGAGGGATCAACCACAAGTAAGACAATATTACGAATATCATTGGTTCTGACTTGATTTGAGGATAGCCCACACTCAAATCAAAGTTTGGACAAGACAATAGATCCAACAACTAATCACAAGGACCAATCGATGAAGATGCCATCTTTCTTCAACACACACAAAGGATATCCCTTTGAAATGAACTAGGTTAGGCAAAGCTTTTATCTTCCAACTCTCCAAGTTATTGTTTAGCTTATCCAACTAGTTCAGGAGTATCCAACACAGATCCTTGGACAAAGGGTGGTTGATAGAAAAACCAACTTGATCACGAACTCAACATCGCAGTCAGGTGACAACCTAGTAATACTTTCGAGAAGATATTCAGAAAATCAGGAACCACCAATATGTTACTAAGCTCGAGAACAATCTTGCTTTTCAGGGCAAGACGATATAATCAAGGGAGCGAGGGATTGAAACAATCCTAACTCATTGATCGAAGAGTGCATTAGAAATAAGGACTAGGTAGCACAATCTATCTTAGAATGATGATTCAATAACCAACACGGTAAGAATGAAATTATTGTCCATTAACGACCAAGCAACGGGGTTGCTAGGAGTATTTATTTCACACATTATAGTTCACTTGTCGGCATTTCGGTTGCAACAACATGGGGACCGAGGAATGAATAATGATGGTGAGAAGTATCACTATATCAAGGAGTCATAGGAGGTGGTGCAATTCCCATGACAATCTTGACATAAGAGGGTAACACTCCAAGGTAGAACATAACAAAAGCTAGGTTGGCCTTTTGATCTGTGGAACACAACTAGTTTGACCAAATCCTAGAAATGGAAGAGGTACCGGAGTTTGTTTCTCCTAGTCTTTTCGGAATGTAACGGCTTGACGGACCACAAGAGTAAAAGGCATCGATGAACACGAATGCACAAATACTTCTGACTATCAGCTGATACACGAGGGTCAGAATACAACTGAAAAGGGAAAACTCAAAGGAACATACCACTTTCTGAGTTGTGGATGCATAGATTAGTATGTCGAACAAAGCTAGACATATCTATTCCGGATAACCCATGCAAAAAGGTAGATCTGGCAGAGTCACAATATAGAATGGAGAACTCATCAAGAGCGCTCTCATTGTGATCTTTTGGTCTAGCAGAACTTTTGCCATGATGGTTCATGGTATTGGAAGAATGATATACCATGGACCTTGAGGACTATCACAAAGGTGTAACGTCCCAGACACACCCACCGGTGGTCGTTACTCCTGGCGGGATCTAGATTGGCCCCACAGATCAATACTAGTCTTTTCTATGTACTTTGTCCTCACTCGTGCGCACTCGGGAGCAACTTCCCAGTCGGTCACCCATCCTGAAACTAGTCCAAGATGAGCACGCTTAACTTTGGAGTTCTTTCTGAATGGGCTACCTGAAAAGAAGGAGATTCTTATTGATATGAGTAGTCTACCATCCCTATTAAGCCAGTCTATCACATACACCCCCACTTAGAGGAACTGACGTCCTCGTCGGGCCACAGGAACGTTCCCTCTTGGCACATACGTCTGTGCTTCCAGTCCAGTACATGTTCCATGTCGTGTGCCACGACGGGTCACAAATGTCATCAACAACATGACCGCTGTTGGATCACGGGTGCCAGCAGACCCTTGAGGTTCGAACTGTGGGGTCCACGTGAAGTTCTTTCCCTCCTACTGATCTACGCCCTAGCTTGCTAAGGTCTCGCGGACGAACTCGACGCACTCGCAACATAAAGACACAAGGTTTATACTGGTTCGGGCCACCATTGTGGTGTAATACCCTACTCTAGTGTGGTGGTGGGGGATTGTTGTGACGCCTCGAGACCAATGTGCCAGGTGTCCTCCAGTTATTCGCCGTGTTGCCTTGTCATTGCTTGCGTGTCATGCATTGAATATCATGTCATCATGTGCATTTCATTCGCACCTCATGCATCCGAGCATTTTCCCCGTTGTCCGTTTTGCAATCCGGCGCTCCTATGTCACCCGGTGTCCCTTTCTACCTCTTTTCATGTGCAGGTGTTAAACATTCTCGGATTGGACCGAGACTTGTCATGCGGCCTTGGTTTACTACCGGTAGACCGCCTGTCAAGTTTCGTGCCATTTGGACTTCGTTTGATACTCCAATGGTTAACCGAGGGACCGAAAAGGCCCCGTGTGTGTTGCAGCCCAACACCCCTCCAAAGTGGCCCAAAACCCACCTAAACGCCCTCCATCATCTCAGTCGTTCGATCACGATCGCGTGGCCAAAAACCGCACCTCATTTGGAGCTTCCTAGCTCCCTCTACCTCTATAAATGGACCCCTTCATTTTCGTTTTCAGATCTTTTCCCCGAAACCCTAAAACTCCTCCCTCAGCGCCGCCGGACATGTCCGTCTCGCCGGTGGACGCGTCCACCTCGCCGCCACGTCGCCCGGACCAATCCCGGGGTGACACGTGATCAGCCATCGCGCCCGCGACCAACCAGGGGCCGTCACCTGTCCCACCGGCGTCCTCCCACCACGCGGCCCGTCGCGGCCCGTCGCAGGCCCGCCCAGGCCCGTCCGCCCCGCCGCCGCAAGCCCACGCCCCGCCGCCTGGGTCATCCCGAGTGCCTCGACGCGCTGCCTCCCGCCGGTGACTTGCTCCACCGCCGCCGCCATGGAAGCGCCGCCTCGCTCACCGTAGCCGACCACCGCGGCTCGCCTCCTCAACCGCCTCCCCGCCGTCCCTGCACCTCGCCGGAGGTCTCCGCGAGCGCCGCGCTGCCCGAGCCGGCCCCGTCACGTCCGGCCACTGCTGGCGCTGCCTCCGTCCTCCTCCTGGCCACCGGAGCTCCGGCCACCTCGCCCCCCAGCTCCGGACTCCTTCTCCGGCGCCGACGAATGACTCCGGTGAACAGTGCCCGCGAGATCCCGATCTGGATCTGACATTCGAATCTCAGTTGACTTTCTTCCCGAAACCCTAATTATTTTGCATATTTCATCGCATCATAACTTCATCATCGTAGCTCCGATTCGTGCGTGTAGCATATCAAAATGTTTGTCTCGACAGTACATCATTTCATCTCATTGCATCATTTTCATTTGAGCTCATCTTGATGCCTAAAATGTGGTTGGATGAGGGCTATGTGATGATTATTTCATATCTGTTTCAGCAAATGGCCTTTTTTCATTTTTGCCATGATTATTGTGTGCATGATATGATCCTGATCTCTACATGTGTTTTGTAGAATGCCATACCATCTTTACAGGGGTGTATGCCATGTATTTTTTGTGATCTTTGTGGTGAATAGCAAAAGCATGCAAAGTAGCTTACTCAATGATGTTGATTTCAGGGACTTAGAATTTCACTAAGTCATTGTCCTGTTATTGTTTTTATGCCATATGTTCATGTTGTTTCCTAGTTATTCGTGCATCTTTTGAGCATGATCAGTAAGGATGTTTTGTAGATATTGTGGTGCTCTATCCATCCATGTCTTTGTTTGAATTTATGGAGCACCCTAGCTTGAGGCAATCGAGCTCTACTTTTGCTATAAATGTTCCTGGCAGATTGTTAACACGTTTAGCAATTTTGCCAAGCTTGTTGTTGTTGATCCGTGCATGCTATATTGTTGTTCTTGCCATGTCTAGCTTCTATGCCATGTCTATTTGCTGGGTGTATGCTTAGTTTGTCATGCCATGCTTTTTAGTGAGTGCATCGAGCTCGTAAACATGCCTACTCGTTAACTGTTTTGCATGCTTCAGTTTTTCACTAAGTCTGAATCTGTTTATGTTTTTGCTATGTTCACATGGTTGCAATTGTATTTTTTGATCCCTTTTGGCTCATGGTCACTAAGGGACTTTTGTTATATGCTTAGAGTAGATTCATGACATGCCTTGATTTTCCATGATATGTTCCTGTAGCATATAGTTTTCATGCTCTAAACTTTGCTTCCTGATGATAAATTCCTGATATGATGTTAATTTCACTAAGTATGTAACCTGTTATCTTTTGCACTTTTGCCATGCTTGTTTGAACCTGCTATTGAGTGAATTAGCCGTAGCTCAGTGTTCATCTTTTGTCAAGCATCATGAGTGGACCCCTCACATATATTTTGTTGCCATGTTTGAGTGCTGTAGCATATTCATCTTGATGCATTTAGTTGGTCACTTGCTGATTATCGCAGACCGGTGCCATATTTGTTTTGCTTGCCATTTCCAAACCGTGCATCCGATTCTGGTGATCTTTATATCGATTTCAACCGAAATCACCTCACCTTTCCAGTGGCACTCTTGGGTTTCCAAGTTGAGGCCAGATTCAATCATTCCTTTCCAAATAATGCATATGCACCGCATACCGCATCCCGCATATCATGCCATGTTCATGTGTTGGTTGTTTACTATGTTGTGTGCTTCTTTCCGGTGTTGCTTCTTCGGGTTGGTTCCGATAACGTCGCGTTTGTTAGGAACCGTTCGACTACGTCTGTTTGTCTTCTTCATGGACTCGTTCTTCTTCCTTGCGGGATTTCAGGCAAGATGACCATACCCTCAAAATCACTTCTATCTTTGCTTGCTAGTTGCTTGCTCTTTTGCTATGCCTATGCTGTGATACCTACCACTTGCTTGTCATGCCTACCATATTGTTGAGCCAAGCCTCTAACCCACCTTGTGCTACCAAACCGTTGTTTGGCTATGTTATCGCTTTGCTCAGCCCTCTTATAGCGTTGTTAGTTGCAGGTGAAGATTGGAGCTTGTTCCATGTTTGGAACATAGTTATTGTTGGGATATCACAATATCTGTTATTTAATTAATGCATCTATATACTTGGTAAAGGGTGGAAGGCTCGGCCTTATGCCTGGTGTTTTGTTCCACTCTTGCCGCCCTAGTTTCCATCATATCGGTGTTACGTTCCCGGATTTTGCGTTCCTTATACGGCTGGGTTATAATGGGAACCCCTTGACAGTTCGCCTTGAATAAAACTCCTCCAGCAATGCCCAACATTGGTTTTACCATTCGCCACCTAGCCTTTTCTTTTCCTTGGGTTCTGCAGACTCAAGGGTCATCTTTATTTAAACCCCCTGGGCCAGTGCTCCTCTGAGTGTTGGTCCAAAATAGATCTATGTGCAGCACCCCCTCGGGGAAACTCGAGGTTTGGTTTTAGTTGTATGGAATGCTCATCTAAGTGTGCCCTGAGAACGAGATATGTGCAGCTCCTATCGGGATTTGTCGGCACATTCGGGCGGTGTTGCTGGACTTGTTTTACCATTGTCGAGGATGTCTTGTAACCGGGATGCCGAGTCTGATCATATTGTCTTGGGAGAAGGAATATCCTTCGTTGACCGTGAGAGCTTGTGATGGGATAAGTTGGGACACCCCTGCAGAGATTGAACTTTTGAAAGTCGTGCCCGCGGTTATGGGTAGATGGGAATTTGTTAATGTCCGGTTGTAGAAAACCTAAAGTTTATCTTAATTAAAATGCATCAACCACGTGTGTAACCGTGATGGTCTCTTCTCGACGGAGTCCGGGAAGTGAACACGATGTTGGAGTTATGCTTGACGTAGGTTGCTCCAGGATCACTTCTTGATCATAGTTTCTTGACCGTGCTTTTGCCTTCTCTTGTCGCCCTCATTTGCGTATGTTAGCCACCATATAAGCTAGTCGCTTGCTGCAGCTCCACATCATACCTTTTACCTTACCCATAAGCTTAAATAGTCTTGATCGCGAGGGTGTGAGATTGCTGAGTCCCCGTGACTCATAGATACTTACAAAACTAGTTTGCAGGTGCCGATGTTACCGAGCAGGTGACGCAACCAAGCTCAAGGAGGAGCTCGATGAAGATCTTGTCCTTTTTGTTGTTTTGGTCCAGTTGATCAGTAGTGGAGCCCAGTTGGGACGATCGGAGATCTGTGTAGCTTTTGGGGTAGTCTTCTTTTATTTTGGTTCCGTAGTCGGACCTTGATTGTATATGGATGATGTAATGCTTTATTCATGTATTGTGTGAAGTGGCGATTGTAAGCCAACTATGTATATCTTTCCCTTATGTATTACATGGGTTGTGAGAAGATTACCTCACTTGCGACATTGCTTTGAATGCGGTTATGCCTCTAAGTCATGTTTCGACACGTGGGAGATATAGCCGCATCGAGGGCGTTACAGTTGCCTCTTGGGCTGATGAAGAACAGTACAAGGGGAAGAACAACCTCCTGAGGTTGAGGTGTTCTTGTGCTTGGTGTGCTAAGGGTTCGGTGACACACGCCGTCACCCCAGGGGTCCATGCCGCGGACTCGTCGCGTGAGTTCGTGTTGTGGGCGGCGATGCCACCAAGCACTTGGATACACCTCCCACCGTTCTTCGCCGCCGAGGGGTGTTTGCGAACTCTGGCGGCAGCATGCTGACTGCAACGCCCTTGCAACCGGAGCGGAGATTGGAACTGTCGCCTCCGAGAAGATCTTCCTGACCCGAGGCTGGGGTGAGATTGCCCGGGTCTACCGTGTGGAGGGCGTCCTCGTGATCCACTTCGAGTATGACGGCGCCTCCATGCTGTTCTACAAAGTCTGATGAGGGAGGCCTTCGCCTGGAGTGCTGCCCTGAAGGAGGTCACTAGGACGATGTTGCAGCGGGCGCGGGGCCCTCCACTGTTCTTGCCTCCAGCTCCTCCAGTAGCAGCGGCGACTCGTGGTGGTCCAGCGCCTCTCCCGAGCCCTTGGAATCTCCGGAGATGAGCGATGACAGCTATGTGCCGCGAAGCTCCCGCCGAGCTCGGAGTAGGGCTGCGGCGTCCAGCCGCCGCCACCGCTGATCTGGATGGGGTCGGCGCTGGCCTCCCTTGGCCCACTTTTGATGATGGCATCCGCCACGGGAGGGTGTAGATAGGATTCCTCTTAGTTCTCATTCTGGTTCCCTGCGAAGGATCATGAAGTACCCCGTGGGGCGTGTAAAGGGTCTGTAATGTCTTTTGCATATATATAGTCCTTGTTATCGAATTGCATGGGTGCATATCCTGCAGAGGCTCAACCTCTCCTTTTCAATCCTGTGGCGGCTTGATGCTCTATGCTAACAGGTCCCGGTCCCCAGGTAGGCTGCAGCCGTCGCTCGTATGCCAGGTCGCGATGCCGTGGTCAAGGCTAGGAGGTGAGCGACCCGAGGTCCAGTAAGAGCTCCTGAGGCGCGATGGTCGGGATATCCCTTTTAGCGCTCAAGCGTTTGCCATAGAATGGGAAAGGAAGAGAGTATCGCCACAACAGGGCAGCGGAAGGAGCAAGGCCCGCTTCGGCTTGGTCTCCCCTTTCTACCCTCGTGACGGCTTGGTGTTCTACACTGATAGGTCCCGGTCCCCAGGTAGGCACCAGCCGTCGCTGGTATGCCAGGTCGCGATGCCATGGTCAAGGCCAGGAGGTGAGTGGCCCGAAGTCCGGTAAGAGCTCCTGAGGCGTGATGCTCAGGAGGGCCCCTTTAGCGCCCAAGCAACCGTCAAGAGGCAAGAAAGGGAGGCGACATTGCCGCAACAGAGCTGTTGCAAAGGTATCGTGTCGTGACGATAGGTGGGTTCCGTGTGTGAATTTATCTGGTCTGCCTGGAATCTACTCCTCGCGGCGCGCCCGGGTTCGTGCGTTCATTGCTGTAGTGTAGCCATGTCAGGCCCGTGCTGGTTTCCCCTTCCCCTCCATGCTCTTCTTGGTGCTCTGCGTCCTCAGGTCCCGGCCCTCGAGCGAGCTCAGCCGCCGCTGGTATGCCAAGTCACGATGCCATGGTCAAGGCTAGGGGGTGAGGGCTGGAGAGCCAGTAAGAGCTCCTGAGACGCAATGCTCAGGCGCCCGCCTTTTAATGCACAAGCGAATCACATCAGAGAAGAGGGAAAGTCCACGGTACCGCCCGCCATGATCCTCAGAGAGCCCCTGCAAGTTGACGCGAAGAAGGGGCGCTGTACCGCCGGTTTGCTTCTGGAGCGGGCGAGGGGACTCCCAGCTGCGGAGAGCCCCCGGGGTGTGTACAGCCCCACCCTGACACATGCCTGGCACGGTAGGGTTTAGCGAGGTGTGGCTGGGCACTCTTGAGCCAGCGCGGGACTCACGAGGTCCTACCTCAAGGCGGGTTGCGCCTGGTCACGACCCTTGTTTATTGTCTTGGTCCTACGAGATGGTCAGACAACACAAAAGGGGCCCTGGAGGAGGGTGCCGGCGCACGGCCCTCATAGTGGGCAACAATCAAGCAAGTGATAGCCATAGGTAGGTTAAGCATGGAAGGCAAACTGGCTTGGGTAAATGCAGAAAGATACGTACCACCGGGTCAGGCCCGAGCGGCTTGGGGATGATGCAGCCCGAGGGGCTCCCCCAACAAGGTAAACTAAAAGCATGGGCAAAAGATATACATGCCACAGGGACGGACCCACGCGGACCGGGAATAATGCAGCCCGAGGGGCGCTCCCAACTAAACGAACTTGGAAAATGTCACCTGGTTCTGTCGACGAGGGAGAGTTGGTGCAGCTGAAGGCACGCGGCGAAGGGGTCGTTCCTCATGAGCCACAAGGGCCCTGAGCCTCGGGAGGCTCTGGGGGCTCAGGTGGTTTCCTGAGGACCGTCTCCATCTCTGCCAGGACAGTGTGGTGCGTGGCCTCCTAAGCCGCCAGGACACGCTGCAGGTTGCGCTGATAGGCTGATGACACGCTTGGCAGGATGAAGGGCATGCGAACATAGTTGTGTGGTGGACCCTTGCCACAGCCCAGGCATGAAGGCCAGAAAGGCTCCTAAGATGAGGCACTGTTGAGGTCTGGTACATCAATGCAGACACGCAGCCCGGCATCCTCGCCTGGATGGGGAGCTGCGCCTCGTGAGCAGTGGTCGCTGCACATGGCCCTTGCGTCTTGCAGTTCCTGAGTGGCCTTGGTGATGAACTCCTGAGCGGTGGGCGCTCCTTGCGCTGTGTTCTCCTGAGGGAAACATGCCGCGAAGCACGCCTCCAAGTGATGCCCGAGCACCTCCCACGTGATGTTGGAAATGTCTGAGGCCCTCCAGAAGAGAGCCCCCGAGCCCTGCCCGAGGAGGGTGCTAGGCGCGCCTTCCCATGCGACGGAGGGAGGCGCCCCTGGAGCGGGCGCTGATCCTGACAAGGTTCCAGCCACGATGCCACCCTCCTGAGGTCTGGCGCGGCGCAGCTACTTCTTCTTCTTGGGGATGGCCTCGGGAGGATCCTTACTCTTGCTGTCCGGGTCGTCGATTGCGGCAGCTTGAAAGGGGCGCTCGAGGGAGCACACCGCATCCCCTTCTTCGCGCGGGACCGTGATGATTCCACCGCTTCTTGGCATCTTGAGGACATTGTAACCATGGTGTGTCACCGCCATGAACTTGGCTAGGGCTGGGTACCTGAGGATGGCGTTGTATGGCAGACGGATGTGTGCGATGTCAAAGTCGATGAGCTCGGTGAGGTAGTTCTTGCGTTCCCCAAAGGTGACGGGGAGGCGTGTTGGAAATATGCCCTAGAGGCAATAATAAAATGGTTATTATTATATTTCTTTGTTCATGATAATTGCCTATTGTTCATGCTATAATTGTGTTATCCGGAAATCGTAATACATGTGTGAATACATAGACCACAACACGTCCCTAGTGAGCCTCTTGTTGACTAGCTCGTTGATCAAAAGATAGTCATGGTTTCCTGACTATGGACATTGGATGTCATTGATAACGGGGTCACATCATTAGGAGAATGATGTGATGGACAAGACCCAATTCTAAGCATAGCTTAAAGATCGTGTAGTTTGTTTGCTAGCGCTTTTCCAAATGTCAAGTATCATTTCCTTAGACCATGAGATTGAGCAACTCCCAGATACCGTAGGAGTGCTTTGGGTGTGCCAAACGTCACAACGTAACTGGGTGACTATAAATGTACACTACGGGTATCTCCAAAAGTGTTTGTTGGGTTGGCATGAATCGAGACTGGGATTTATCACTCCGTATGATGGAGAGGTATCTCTGGGCCGACTCGGTAATGCATCATCATAATGAGCTCAATGTGACCAAGTGGTTGATCACGGGATCATGCATTACGGTACGAGTAAAGTGACTTGCCGGTAACGAGATTGAACGAGGTATTGGGATACCGACGATCGAGTCTCGGGCAAGTAACGTACCAATTGAGAAAGGGAATTGTATACGGGATTGATTGAATCCTCGACATCGTGGTTCATCCGATGAGATCATCGAGGAGCATGTGGGAGCCAACATGGGTATCCAGATCCCACTGTTGGTTATTGACCGGAGAGTCGTCTCGGTCATGTCTGCGTGTCTCCCGAACCCGTAGGGTCTACACACTTAAGGTTCGGTGATGCTAGGGTTGTTGAGATCTTAGTATACACTAACCCGAAAGTTGTTCGGGGTCTCGGATGAGATCCCGGACGTCACGAGGAGTTCCGGAATGGTCCGGAGGTGAAGATTTATATATAGGAAGTCAAGTTTCGGCCATCGGGAAAGTTTCGGGGGTAATCGGTATTGTACTAGGACCACCGGAAGGGTCCCGGGGGTCCACCGGGTGGGTCCACCTATCCCGGAGGGCCCCATGGGCTGAAGTGGGAGGGGAACCAGCCCCTAGTGGGCTGGTGCGCCCCCCTTGGTCCTCCCCTGCGCCTAGGGTTGGAAACCCTAGGGGTGGGGGCGCCCCACTTGGCTTGGGGGGCACTCCACCCCCCTTGGCCGCCGCCGCCCCCCCTTGGAGATTGCATCTCCTAGGGCCGGCGCCCCCCTTAGGGGTCCTATATATAGTGGGGGGAGGGAGGGCAGCCGCACCCTAGCCCCTGGCGCCTCCCTCTCCCTCCCGTGACACTCCTCCCTCTCCCTGAGCTTGGCGAAGCCCTGCCGAGATCACCGTTGCTTCTACCACCACGCCGTCGTGCTGCTGGATCTTCATCAACCACTCCTTCCCCCTTGCTGGATCAAGTTGGAGGATACCTATTCCCAACCGTATGTGTGTTGAACGCGGAGGTGCCGTCCGTTCGGCGCTAGGTCATCGGTGATTTGGATCACGACGAGTACGACTCCATCAACCCCGTTTTCTTGAACGCTTCCACACGTGATCTACAAGGGTATGTAGATGCACTCCCCTCTCCCTCGTTGCTAGATGACTCCATAGATTGATCTTGGTGATGCGTACAAAATTTTAAAATTCTGCTACGTTCCCCAACAGTGGCATCATGAGCTAGGTCTATGCGTAGTTTCTATGCACGAGTAGAACACAAAGCAGTTGTGGGCGTCGATATTGTCAATTTACTTGCCGTTACTAGTCTTATCTTGATTCGGCGGCATCGTGGGATGAAGCGGCTCGGACCGACCTTACACGTACGCTTACGTGAGACTGGTTCCACCGACTGACATGCACTAGTTGCATAAGGTGGCTAGTGGGTGTCTGTCTCTCCCACTTTAGTCGGATCAGATTCTATGAAAAGGGTCCTTATGAAGGGTAAATAGAAATTGGCATATCATGTTGTGGTTTTGGCATAGGTAAGAAACGTTCTTGCTAGAAACCTATAGCAGCCACGTAAAAACTTGCAACAACAATTAGAGGACGTCTAACTTGTTTTTGCAGCATGTGTCGTGTGATGTGATATGGCCAAATGGATGTGATGAATGATATATGTGATGTATGAGATTGATCATGTTCTTGTAATAGGAATCACGACTTGCATGTCGATGAGTATGACAACCGGCAGGAGCCATAGGAGTTGTCTTTATTTATTTATGACCTGCGTGTCAACATAAACGTCATGTAATTACTTTACTTTATTGCTAAAGCATTAGCCATAGTAGTAGAAGTAATAGATGACGAGACAACTTCAAGAAGAGACGATGATGGAGATCATGGTGTCATGCCGGTGACAACGATGATCATGGAGCCCCGAAGATGGAGATCAAAAGGAGCAAATGATATTGGCCATATCATGTCACTATTTGATTGCATGTGATGTTTATCATGTTTTACATCTCATTTGCTTAGAACGACGGTGGCTTAAATAAGATGATCCCTCATAATAATTTCAAGAAAGTGTTCCCCCTAACTGTGCATCGTTGCGAAGGTTCATAGTTTCGAAGCACCACGTGATGATCGGGTGTGATAGAATCTAACATTCGAATATGACGGGTGTAAGCCAGATTTACACACGCAATACACTTAGGTTGACTTGATGAGCCTAGCATGTACAGACATGGCCTCGGAACACGGAAGACCGAAAGGTCGAGCATGAGTCGTATAGAAGATACGATCAACATGAAGATGTTCACCGATGTTGACTAGTCCGTCTCACGTGATGATCAGACACGGCCTAGTTGACTCGGATCATGTTTCACTTAGATGACTAGAGGGATGTTTATCTGAGTGGGAGTTCATTGAATAATTTGATTAGATGAACTTAATTATCATGAACTTAGTCTAAAAATTTTAAACTATGTCTTGTAGATCAAATGGCCCACGCTAATGTTGCCCTCAACTTCAACGCGTTCCTAGAGAAAACCAAGCTGAAAGATGATGGCCGCAACTATACGGACTGGGTCCGGAACCTGAGGATCATCCTCATAGCTGCCAAAAAAGATTATGTCCTAGAAGCACCGCTAGGTGACGCACCCATCCTAGAGAACCAAGACGTTATGAACGCTTGGCAGTCACGTGCTGATGATTACTCCCTCGTTTAGTGCGGCATGCTTTACAGCTTAGAACCAGGGCTCCAAAAGCGTTTTGAGCAACATGGAGCATATGAGATGTTCGAAGAGATGAAAATGGTTTTCCAAGCTCATGCCCGGGTCGAGAGATATGAAGTCTCCGACAAGTTCTTTAGTTGTAAGATGGAGGAAAATAGTTCTGTCAGTGAGTACATACTCAAAATGTCTGGGTTGCATAACCACTTGACTCAGCTGGGAGTTAATCTCTCGGATGACGCGGTCATTGACAGAATCCTTCAGTCGCTTCCACCGAGCTACAAGAGCTTTGTGATGAACTTCAATATGCAGGGGATGGAAAAGACCATTCCTGAGGTATATTCAATGCTGAAATCAGCAGAGGTGGAAATCAAAAAGGAACATGAAGTGTTGATGGTGAATAAAACCACTAAGTTCAAGAAAGGCAAGGGTAAAAAGAACTTCAAGAAGGACGGCAAGGGAGTTGCCGCGCCCGGTAAGCATGCTGCCGGGAAGAAGTCAAAGAATGGACCCAAGCCTGAGACTGAGTGTTTTTATTGCAAGGGAAGTGGTCACTAGAAGCGGAACTGCCCCAAATACTTAGCGAACAAGAAGGCCGGCAACACTAAAGGTATATGTGATTAATTGATGTGTACCTTACCAGTACTCGTAGTAGCTCCTGGGTATTTGATACCGGTGCGGTTGCTCACATTTGTAACTCAAAGCAGGAGCTGCGGAATAAGCGGAGACTGGCGAAGGACGAGGTGATGATGCGCGTCGGGAATGGTTCCAAGGTCGATGTGATCACCGTCGGCACGGTGCCTCTACATTTACCTACGGGATTAGTTTTAAACCTCAATAATTGTTATTTAGTGCCAGCTTTGAGCATGAACATTGTATCAGTATCTCGTTTAATTCGAGATGGCTACTCATTTAAATCCGAGAATAATGGTTGTTCTATTTATATGAGAGATATGTTTTATGGTCATGCTCCGCTGGTGAATGGTTTATTCTTAATGAATCTCGAGCGTAATGTTACACATATTCATAGTGTGAATACCAAAAGATGTAAGGTTGATAATGATAGTCCCACATACTTGTGGCACTGCCGCCTTGGTCACATAGGTGTCAAACGCATGAAGAAGCTCCATGCAGATGGAATTTTGGAGTCTCTTGATTACGAATCATTTGACACGTGCGAACCATGCCTCATGGGTAAAATGACCAAGACTCCGTTCTCAGGAACAATGGAGCGAGCAACCAACTTATTGGAAATCATACATACTGATGTGTGCGGTCCAATGAGTGTTGAGGCTCGCGGTGGCTATCGTTATGTTCTCACCCTCACTGATGACTTGAGTAGATATGGGTATGTCTACTTAATGAAACACAAGTTTGAGACCTTTGAAAAGTTCAAGGAATTTCAGAGTGAGGTTGAGAATCAACATGACAGGAAAATCAAGTTCTTGCGATCAGATCGTGGGGAGAATACTTGAGTCACGAATTTGGCACACACTTAAAGAAATGTGGAATAGTTTCACAACTCACGCCGCCTGGAACACCTCAGCGTAATGGTGTGTCCAAATGTCGTAATCGCACTCTATTGGATAAGGTGTGATCTATGATGTCTCTTACCGATCTACCGCTGTCATTTTGGGGTTATGCTTTAGAGACTGCCGCATTCACTTTAAATAGGGCTCTGTCGAAATCCGTTGAGACGACACCGTATGAATTATGGTTTGGGAAGAAACCTAAGATGTCGTTTCTAAAAGTTTGGGGATGCAATGCTTATGTCAAGAAACTTCAACCTGAAAAGCTCGAACCCAAATCGGAAAAATGCGTCTTCATAGGATACCCTAAAGAAACTATTGGGTATACCTTCTACCTCAGATCCGAAGGCAAGATCTTTGTTGCCAAGAATGGATCCTTTCTAGAGAAAGAGTTTCTCTCGAAAGAAATAAGTGGGAGGAAAGTGGAACTTGATGAAGTATTACCTCTTGAACCGGAGAGTGGCACAGCTCAAGAAATTGTTCCTGAGGTGCCTGCACCGACTAGAGAGGAAGTTAATGATGATGATCATGAAACTTCAGATCAAGTTGCTACTGAACTTCGTAGGTCCACAAGGACACGTTCTGCACCAGAGTGGTACGGCAACCCTATCCTGGAAATCATGTTGTTAGAAAATGGTGAACCTTTGAACAAGGAAGAAGCGATGGTAGGCCCAGATTCCGACAAATGGCTGGAAGCCATGAAATCTGAGATAGGATCCATGTATGAAAACGAAGTATGGACTTTGACTGACTTGCCTGATGATCGGCGAGCCATAGAAAATAAATGGATGTTTAAGAAGAAGACATACGCGGATGGTAATGTGACCATCCATAAAGCTCGGCTTGTCACTAAGGGTTATAGACAAGTTCAAGGGGTTTACTATGATGAGATTTTCTCACCCGTAGCGAAGATGAAGTCCGTCCGAATCATGTTAGCAATTGCCACATTCTATGATTATGAGATATGGCAAATGGATGTCAAAACGACATTCCTTAATGGTTTCCTTAAGGAAGAATTGTATAGGATGCAGCCGGAAGGTTTTGTCGATCCTAAGAATGCTGACAAGGTGTGCAAGATCCAACGCTCGATCTATGGGATGGTGCAAGCATCTCGGAGTTGGAACATTCGTTTTGATGAGATGATCAAAGCGTTTAGGTTTATGCAGACTTATGGAGAAGCCTGCATTTACAAGAAAGTGAGTGGGAGCTCTGTAGCATTTGTCCTATTGTATGTGGATGACATATTGTTGATGGGAAATGATATAGAATTCTTGGAAAGCATAAAGGCCTATTTGAACAAGTGTTTTTCAATGAAGGATCTTGGAGAAGCTACTTACATATTAGGCATCAAGATCTATAGAGATAGATCGAGACGCCTCATTGGTCTTTCACAGAGTACGTACCTTGACAAGATATTGAAGAAGTTCAATATGGATCGGTCAAAGAAGGGGTTCTTGCCTGTATTACAAGGTACGAGATTGAGCACGGCTCAATGCCCGACCACGGCAGAAGATAGAGAAAAGATGACTGTCATCCCCTATGCCTCGGCCATAGGGTCTATCATGTATGCTATGCTGTGTACCAGACCTGATGTAAACCTTGCCATAAGTTTGGTAGGAAGGTACCAAAGTAATCCCGGCATGGAACATTGGACATCGGTCAAGAATATCCTGAAGTACCTGAAGAGGACTAAGGATATGTTTCTCGTTTATGGAGGTGACGAAGAGCTCGTTGTAAAGGGTTACGTCGATGCTAGCTTCGACACAGATCTGGATGACTCTAAGTCACAAACCGGATACGTGTATATTTTGAATGGTGGGGCAGTAAGCTAGTGCAGTTGCAAGCAAAGCGTTGTGGCGGGATCTACATGTGAAGCGGAGTACATGGCAGCCTCGGAGGTAGCACAAGAAGCAATCTGGGTGAAGGAGTTCATTACCGACCTAGGAGTCATTCCCAATGCGTCGGGCCCGATGACTCTCTTCTGTGACAACACTGGAGCTATTGCCCTTGCCAAGGAGCCCAGGTTTCACAGGAAGACCAGGCATATCAAGCGTCGCTTCAACTCCAATCGTGAAAGTGTTCAAAATGGAGACATAGATATTTGTAAAGTGCATACGGACCTGAATGTGGCAGATCCGTTGACTAAACCTCTCCCTAGAGAAAACCATGATCAACACCAGAACTGCATGGGTGTTCGATTCATCACAATATAACTAGACTATTGACTCTAGTGCAAGTGGGAGACTGTTGGAAATATGCCCTAGAGGAAATAATAAAATGGTTATTATTATATTTCTTTGTTCATGATAATTGGCTATTGTTCATGCTATAATTGTGTTATCTGGAAATCGTAATACATGTGTGAATACATAGACCACAACACGTCCCTAGTGAGCCTCTAGTTGACTAGCTCGTTGATCAAAAGATAGTCATGGTTTCCTGACTATGGACATTGGATGTCATTGATAATGGGATCACATCATTAGGAGAATGATGTGATGGACAAGACCCAATCCTAAGCATAGCTTAAAGATCGTGTAGTTCGTTTGCTAGAGCTTTTCAAAATGTCAAGTATCATTTCCTTAGACCATGAGGTTGTGCAACTCCCGGATACCGTAGGAGTGCTTTGGGTGTGCCAAACGTCACAACGTAACTGGATGACTATAAAGGTACACTAGGGGTATCTCCGAAAGTGTCTGTTGGGTTGGCACGAATCGAGGCTGGGATTTGTCACTCCATATGACAGAGAGGTATCTCTGGGCCCACTCGGTAATGCATCATCATAATGAGCTCAATGTGACCAAGTGGTTCATCATGGGATCATGCATTACGGTACGAGTAAAGTGACTTGCCGGTAACGAGATTGAACAAGGTATTGGGATACCGACGATCGAGTCTCGGGCAAGTAACGTACCGATTGACAAAGGGAATTGTATACGGGATTGATTGAATCCTCAACATCGTGGTTCATCCGATGAGATCGTCGAGGAGCATGTGGGAGCCAACATGGGTATCTAGATCCCGATGTTGGTTATTGACCGGAGAGTCGTCTCGGTCATGTCTGCGTGTCTCCCGAACCCGTAGGGTCTACACACTTAAGGTTTGGTGACGCTAGGGTTGTTGAGATATTAGTATACGGTAACCTGAAAGTTGTTCAGAGTCCCGGATGAGATCCCAGACGTCACGAGGAGTTCTGGAATGGTCCGGAGGTGAAGATTTATATATAGGAAGTCAAGTTTCGGCCATTGGGAAAGTTTCGGGGGTAATCGGTATTGTATCGGGACCACCGGAAGGGTCCCGGGGGTCCACCGGGTGGGGCCACCAATCCCGGAGGGCCCCGTGGGCTGAAGTGGGAGGGGAACCAGCACCTAGTGGGCTGGTGCACCCCCCTTGGGCCTCCCCTGCGCCTAGGGTTGGAAACCCTAGGGGTGGGGGCGCCCCACTTGGCTTGGGGGGCACTCCACCCCCCTTGGCCGCCCCCCTTGTAGATTGCATCTCCTAGGGCCGGCGCCCCCCCTTAGGGGTCCTATATATAGTGGGGGAGGGAGGGAAGCCGCACCCTAGCCCCTGGCGCCTCCCTCTCCCTCCCATGACACTCCTCCCTCTCCCTGAGCTTGGCGAAGCCCTGCCGAGATCACCGTTGCTTCCACCACCACGCCATCGTGCTGCTGGATCTTCATCAACCTCTCCTTCCCCCTTGATGGATCAAGTTGGAGGAGACGTCTTCCCAACCGTACGTGTGTTGAACGCGGAGGTGCCATCCGTTCGGCGCTAGGTCATCGATGATTTGGATCATGACGAGTACGACTCCATCAACCCCGTTCTTTGAACACTTCCGCGCGTGATCTACAAGGGTATGTAGATGCACTCCCCTCTCTCTCGTTGCTCCATGACTCCATAGATTGATCTTGGTGATGCGTAGAAAATTTTAAAATTCTGCTACGTTCCCCAACAAGGCGGACCTGCCCTATCGGTGTGGTGGAACCGTCGGTCACTCCTGAGAAAGGCTTGGCAGGCTGAAGCTGCTCATATGGCACTTGGAGGTTGTCGAACGTGTCGACAGATAGGACGTTGAGCCCTGTGTCGCTATTGATGAGGGTCTTGGTAACTTGCACATTGCTGATGACTGGTGAACAAAGCATCGGGAGGGCACCAGCAGTGGCTGCGCATTTGAGCTGATCTGTAGAGCTGAAGGTGATGGCGCACTAGGACCACCTGAGCAGGCATGTGGCCTCGAGCTTGGGGAGGACTGCATTCACCTCATGAGCAAACTGTTTGAAGCTACGTTGTGAGGCTGGGGCCTGCACGCCGCCCAAGATGCAGGAGACTACGCGCGGCTCCTAGAAGCCCCCAGCCCCCTCGTCTTGATGGTTGTCGTCATTCCTTCTTGGTGGTGGTAGTAGCGGGGGAAGATCGGCGTTGCCCTGAGGGCGATCCTCACGAGGCTGGTCCCTCCAGGCGCCCTTGTGAGGATGATCCTGCCAGCGGTCCCCACAAGGCCCGTCGCGCCACTCCTGGCGCAGGCCACGGTCGTCCCAGCGTCCGCCTCCACGTCCTCCTCCTCGGCCGTAGCTCCGGTCGCTGCGCTTGGGGCATCGACCGAAGCATCCTTCGCGAATGGCTCTGAGTTCTTGACAGTCACTGGTGTTGTGGGTGTTCATGTTGTGGAAGGTGCAGAACGGTCGGTTGACCTTGGATGACTCGGGCTGGTCTCTGCCTCGCTTGGTGTCCGGCTCCGCTGCGAGCACAGTTGCTTCCTTGCGCTTCACGTCCTTGGCCTTGGCCCTCTTATCCTCTGCACCCACAGCTGGCAGCTCGAGGAGGGAGAGGCGTCCCTCCTCAGCTCTTGCGCACTTGGTCGCTAGGTTGAATAGCTCCTGAGATGTGCACAACTCCTCGTGGATAGCGAGCTCCTCTTTCCTCTTGATGTCGCGGACGCCGTCAGAGAATGCGGAGATGATGTCCTCGTCCGTAACCTTGGGGATCTTGAGGCGAGTGTTGTTGAAGCGCTGGATGTACTTCTGGAGGGTCTCTCCTCGTTGTTGCTTGATGCGGCGCAGGTCACCCGCGGCCGGCGGGCGGTCGCGAGTGCCCTGGAAGTTGGCGACGAAGCAGCCGCGCATCTCGTCCCAGGAGGAGATCGAGCCTTGCGGCAGGTTCAGGAGCCAGGAGTGGGCACCATCCTTGAGCGCCATAGGAAACCAGTTCGCCATGACTTTCTCGTCGCCGTTGGCCACTTCGATGCTCAGCTCGTAGAGCTGTAGGAACTTCGCGGGGTCGGGGGTGCCGTCGTAGCGAGGAGGCAGATCCAGCTTGAACTTGCCCGGCCAGGCGACGCTACGCATCTTGGTGGTGAAGGCGCGGCAGTCGGCCATGGTCGCGGGGGCTTGTCTCGGAGGTGGAGCCTGGACTTGATGAGGCACGCATGCCGCAATCATGGGTAGCGTGCGGGCGTGGCGCGACGGCGCGGGGAGCGCAGGTGCAGCTTCTCGCAGCCGAGGAATCTCTTGGCAGCTTCTCTCTTCGCGCGCGGGCACGGGGCATGGTGGATCGCGTCGTGGGGCCGCCTGCCTTGGCGCCAAGGCACCATCTTGGGGCAGAGGTGGTGGAGGCGCTCCACGAGTCGCGTCGCCTGTAGCTGGAGGAGGGCGAGACGGAGAGGGGGATGGCGCCGGGGAGCCCCCAACGGCGCGGACGATCTCGGCGACGCGGTCGAGCCAGACATTGTAGAGGTTGTCGATCGGGCGGTAGCGCAGGAGCTCGTTCGCCATAAGGAGCGCGGCCTGCGCGTCCATGGGAGAGCGACGTGCGTGGGACGAGGAGCCGGCCAGAGTCAGTGATGGGGTGGCTGTGCGGCCGTCCTGTCGCACCGATGGGTGCAGCGAGGACGCTTGCTGCTCGTTCCCCGCCGGGCCGGTGGTGGGGTTGGCAGCATGCGACGTGGAACAACGAAGTGGCTCGCTGACGGGAGCTGTCTGAGCAACGCGGGCAGTGAGGGCAGCCCGACTCTCAGCTCGAGCACGGCGAGCGTCGGCCATGGAGACGATGGAGCGACGGAGCGATGGAGCACCGATTCGACAGAAGGGAAGCTACGGCGCACCCCTACCTGCGCGCCAAATGTCGGATCTGGGGTTCCGGCAGACCCTTGAGGTTCGAACTCTGGGGTGTGTGCGAAGTTCTTTCCCTCCTACCGATCTACGCCCTAGCTTGCGAAGGTCTCGCGGATGAACTCGATGCACTCGCAACACAAAGACATAAGGTTTATACTGGTTCGGGCCACCATTGTGGTGTAATACCCTACTCCAGTGTGGTGGTGGTGGATTGCCTCTTGGGCTGATGAAGAACAGTACAAGAGGAAGAATAGCCTCCTGAGATTGAGGTGTTCTTGTGATTGGTGTGGTAAGGGTTTGGTGAGATGCCTCCGAATGAGTTGTTCTCTCCTACGATGGTGGCTAGTTCTACTTATATAGGCCCTGGTCCTCTCCCCAAATATTGAGCGGGAAGGGAGCCAACAACGGCGGCCAATTTGAAAGGGGACATCTAGTACAAGCTATCCCAACAAAAGGTGGTCTTTGCCTGCCAAAGGGGCTCCATGGTGACCTCTGTCCTGCCGTCCTTCTGGTCTTGGTCTCATTGCACCGATATGGAAACCTTTGCCTAATGCCTCGGTACTCCGCGCTTGTGCTTGCCCCTTAGCACCAAAGAGGAAACAAGGACGATGTGTGTGTTGTGCCTGCCTGGTGTTGATCGTCATGGCTCACGTCACGAGAGCCTCGCGAGGTTCGCCCCGCCTTGATATCTCCGCTCCTCGTGAGGCAGCCTGGTGAGGCCGATCCTCAGGAGGTCTTGCGTCGTCCGCCTCGCGAGGGTCTTGAATGCCTTGTTGATGATGATGGGCTGTACAGACCCGCCAGCACAACCACGCTATGGGCCGCAAGCAGGCAAGTCTGGGGACCCCCGTTCCCAGAACGACGACAACCGCACACCTGTCCGCAAACATCCGTGTAACCATGAGGGTCGGCTCTGGTACCAACCTGTAACGTCCCGGACACACCCACCGGTGGTCGTTACTCCTGGCGGGATCTAGACTGGCCCCACAGATCAATACTAGTCCTTTCTGTGCACTTTCTCCTCACTCGTGCGCACCCGGGAGCAACTTCCCGGTCGGTCACCCATCCTGAAATTACTCCAAGCTGAGCACGCTTAACTTTGGAGTTCTTTCCGAATGGGCGCCCCGAAAAGAAGGAATTCCTTATTGATATGAGTAGTCTATCTTCCCTATTAAGCCATGCTATCACAAAAGGTTACTAATATCCTGAAGGAATGAGCAAACACTATCAACACGGAGTAAGTAGAGTGAATCTTGGGTTCACAAACCCAAAGATGGAATACCTACTAACAAAATGGCATCACGGGATGCTTTCGGGAATAATAGCCAGAATTTCTCACAGTAGGAATACAAACATTGCTAGACCACTAGGTGGTTTTCTAAAATACCCTAGTGTCATAATAATAGCTTCAACATATAGGTCGAGGCAATGGATTACCTCAACTCAGTAATTAGTGTGGTTAATCTAGCGTAAATGGACATCAGGAACAGGGAGGAAATATTTGCGAATGCATCAAACAATTTATCAACCTAGGATGACTCGGACATCATAACGGATGTAAATGCTCAAGAAGATTTGAGACATCCTGCAAAATGGTGGCATAACCACTTAACATCGCAATATCAAGGTTCCGAGATCAATTGTCAACATATGGAAGTAGTAGGAACAGAACTGAGGCTTGAAACCATTAATCCTATAAGTCTATGGATTAGTAACACGTGATCCTTATAGAAAGATGAGAAGCCTAGTTCTTAATCCCCATAGAAGAGAAGAGGGTGACTCGGATCAGAAGGACATAGGTTAAAGGAGTAAAAAGAGCCTTACATTCCCTTCCTCAATCAATTCCCTTATATAACTAAAGCATTTCTAGACTCAACTTCGAACAGTTTGGCTTGGTAATCCTATAGGTAGTCAGGCTCTGATACCAACGCTGTTAGGACCCCCGATCCTAAGTCACACCGACCTAGCATGTAACACATCATATCACTTTGCAGCCTCACGCACGGTATTCCCACGGGTGCCATCTTACATGGCCCAGGACCATTTGTGCCTTTTGGCTCACATATATGATAGTCTTGCTAGCATCCATATGATAGAGAACCCAGGCCGACATGACTAGTCGTGAATCCAAAGTGGCACTAACTTACAAGGATAGGCATACATGATCCAGCAACGAACGTGTCGATCATCAATGTATGAACCCAAGTCATAGCAAGCTACAAGGACTTAAAGGAACAACACGTGCCATTTCCCCGAAGGGACAGACACAGGAACAAAGAAGGACACATGCCGGCTAGCCTAAGTGTTCCGAAGTAGTAGCAAGCTACCATGGCTCAGTGGAAGCACTAGGAGACATTTCCCCATAAGAGAGGCTACCAAGAATAACCAACTAGGTTGTCGGATCCCACACATAGCAATACACATTACATGTACGCATAACATGCAAGTATGTGTTGTAGAACATGGCATCACAACATAACTCAACAACTCATATAGATAAAGGCCCAGAAGAGCCACATAACATTTATTACAAATAGGGGTCACATGACTAAACATACAGAGCATACAAGCAACGGAAGCATAATATGTCTGATTACAGACAACTACAAATGAAAAAGGCTGAGAAGCCTAACTATCCACAAGACCCTCCCAAGGGTACAAGATCATAGCTGAGGTAGTAAACTAAACGACGAAGTCCACGCGGAACTACTAGTGAGACTGAGGTCGCTCCGTAAAACATAAATTAAGCAAATGTGAGTACAAATGTACCCAGCAAGACTTACATCAGAACTAGCTACATATGCATCAGTATCAACAATGGGGTGGTGGAGTTTAACTGCAGCAAGCCAGCTTTTATTCTGTGGCTATCATGTACTACGACTGCTGGTAACTCTTCTGAGGTGGCGCACACGAGTCCACATATTCACCATATCAATACACCACTATGGATCCGCTCCCATCTCCCTACGAGAAGGCCATCCATAGCACTCACGCTTATCTTGCACATTTCAGAGTATCCACTTTCACTTGTCTATGAACTGCATAAGCAGCCCAATAGTCCATTACCGCGGACATGGCTATTCGAATAGATCCTTTATAAGTTATAACCCTGCAGGGGTGTACTTCTTCACACATGTTTCCACCACTTAGCGTCTGCACACGAAATGTGCTCGACAGACTTCAAGAGAAACCCAACGTGGGTGTAGACCACGACCTGACTAAACATGCAAGTCTCTAGTCAGGTTTATCGCCTATTCAGGTTCCATCAGTAGGGAGTCCGACCAAGGTTTCCATTACGGCCCCAAATGATGTGCCCCGGTACACCGTGCCAATTGCCTACCGCATCATAGCCAACCCCTTGGGTCAGCGCTACGCACGACCTCCTGAATACTACAAACACTAGAAACTACTTGCAACTCCTGGACAGAGGACATGGGGTTAATAAGTCGAGCGGGGTCATATTTCAGGGCCCAGCGTGTGGTAGTAGCTGTTCTTGGATCACAAACACAGAACTCAGTTCCTAAGGACGGTTTCAATGAGACAACTAACTATGTACTCCTACATGCACTACTGGAATCAGCTACTTTGCCATCTGCCAGCTCTTTGCCGTCAGCTAGCGGACGACAAAGAAGCTCTTTGCCATCAGCTACCAAAAAGCAGACAGCAAAGAACTGGCTGATGGCAAAGACCTAATTTGCCATCAACCAGTTCTTTGCCGTCGGCTAGCAGATGGCAAAGATTCTTTGCCGTCGGCTAGCGGACGACAAAGAGGGAGGGGCCCCACTGACGAGCTGCTAAAAAAACCTAACGCCCCCCCTCTTTGCCGTCCGCTAGCGGACGGCAAAGAGCAAAAAGGCGGACGGCAAAGGGGGGAGGACGGTAAAGAGGGAGGGCCCCAATAACGTTAACGGTCGTGTCCCACCCCGCCCCTGTCTCTCTCTCTTTCTCTCAACAGTTACT
>NC_041392.1:338569636-338580665 GCF_002162155.2 Triticum dicoccoides
ACCCCCCGACCCCGAAACAGCACCCCGACCCCAACACGGCACCCCGACACCGACAGGACACCCCGACCCCCGACACCTCCCGAAAAGGTGTTCTTTGGCCTTCCAGAGGCCGACGGGGTCATATATTTGTGAATTATTAGTTAGGTCATATATTTTTCGATTTTGTTATGAAAACATCATATATAATTGTGTTGATCGTGTAGTTTTAAATGTGGAGTTGTTTCATCGCTGTGAGGTTTGGT
Organism: Triticum dicoccoides; assembly: GCF_002162155.2. Lineage (NCBI taxonomy): Eukaryota > Viridiplantae > Streptophyta > Magnoliopsida > Poales > Poaceae > Triticum > Triticum dicoccoides. The sequence goes on from NC_041392.1 coordinate 338,569,879, forward strand.
GTTCGACGACCTCGCCATGCGTTTGACGAGCTCTGCCCCTTCGTTCATGGGTGAGCACAAATGACAAGTCCTCTTCCCCCATTAATTATTTGATCTATTCCGATGAAACTTGATAGCTAGCTATATATGTGTCTTGAATCATCAGTATGCGTAACCAATATGTGTCTCCCGTTCGAAAGCGTCATAGTTATAAATATGCATGCATTTGCATATTTATAACCTTGATTCTTTCGAATTGTCCAATGCTATCCATGGACAGCCCGAGTATGTGTAGATTGGGTTCGTTTTCCCATATGCTTTGCTCCGGATCCGACGCATAAATTTCGTCAGTGCCTCCCCTGTTGTCCTCCGGGTACACATCCTCTCTGTTTTATTGCAGAGTGTATCAGGAGAACAGCGAGGAGGTGCTGCTGAAATTTTGCATCGGATCCGGAGCATAGCATCGGAAAATGAACCCAATCTACACATACACGGGTGGGATTAGGACCTATCATTACCTATTAGAGTGTAGGTTGCATGGACGTAATAAAATTGACAAAGTAGATCAACTGATGAATATATACATGGTGAATTACATATATAATTGTTGTGTGTCCAGTAGCTCTGAAAGTCTAGATGAGTGACCGTGCGTGGATGTATACCGGTCACACTGGTCAGAACAAATGGAGTGCTGAATGGTTCACAAAAACCAAGGGGTTTGTGCAATCCGCATTTGCAAATGGCCAAAAGAAAACCTGGTGCCCCTGTTTCCGGTGCGGCAATTGGGAAAAGAAGACAGAGGCTGAAATGGGCAAACACCTGCAGAAGAGTGGTTTTACGCCCGATTATACGGTGTGGACATTTCATGGTGAGTCTGCCCAATGTGACCGAGCTGAGGTGGATCATCGTCGCACCGACGAGCATGGTACCGGGATGGAAAACATGGTGCAAGACTATGATGATGCTCGGGATTCGGACGAGGAGATGGAGGAATCTGCAAAGGCCTTCAATGAAATGTTGGAGTCTTCAAAATGTCCGCTCCACGAGCACACCGAGCTTTGTCAGTTGGATGCCATCTCACAAGTAATGGCTCTGAAGGCTTAGTTCAACTTGGGCAGAGAATGCTATGACGCAATTATGACAGTATTTGGACGCTTTCTACCCAAAGGCCATGTACTGCCTGCAAACCTGTACCAGTCGGACAAAATCCTCCGTGCACTGAAGATGCCCTATGAGAAGATACATGCCTGTGAGAAAGGATGTGCCTTATTTAGGCTTGACTATGGGGACTTGAACTATTATCCCATTTGCAAGTCTTCCAGGTATATTGTGGTAGACAACGGTATGGGTGAGAAGACACAGACCAAAATCCCCGTTAGTGTTCTTCGGTATATGCCAATCGTACCAAGACTTCAACATCTTTTCATGGTCGAAGAGACGGCCAGACAGATGACATGGCACAAAATAGGCAAAAGAACCGAACTAGATGCAGATGGGAATCTGATGATGGTACACACATCGGATGGTGTTGCGTGGAAAAAGTTTGATGAATTACATGCTGACAAAGCGGCAGATCTGAGGCATCCTCAAGTCGGCATCAGCACGGATGGGTTCAGTGTGTTTGGTATGATGGCAGCCCAATACAGTTGTTGGCCCGTATTTGTCTTTCCACTCAATCTCCCCCCCCCCCGGACAGATTATGCAAAGAAAGAACATTTTCCTGACGTTGATAATTCCAGGACCCAACTATCTGGGGGAAAATATGAATGTGTACATGCAGCCGCTTAAGGACGAATTGCAAGAAGCCTGGGATAATGGGTTCAAGACATACGACGCCTTTAGCAAATGGAACTTCATAATGCGTGTCTGGTACATGTACTCGATGCATGACTTGCCGGCGTATGCTCTATTTGTTGGCTGGTGTGTGCATGGAAGGTTCCCGTGCCCCACATGCAAGGGAGCTCTTGAGTTTCATTGGCTTCAGGCCAGTCGCAAGTTTTCTTGCTTCAACATGCATAGACAGTTCCTGGATCCTCGCCATAAGTTCAGGAAAGACAAGAAGAACTTCATCAGGAGTAGAGTTGTCAAAAACTCTGCACCACCTGCATTGACAGGCCAACAGACCCTGGATCAGTTAAACGCTCTCGAGCCAGATCCACAACGTCCAGGGTACTTCAAGGGGTATAATACTAAGCACGCGTGGACTCACAAAACATGCTTATGGGATCTGCCTTACTTCAAAGACCTCCTTTGCCCACACAACATCGACGTGATGCACACTGAGAAGAATATCGCCGAGGCACTTTTTGGTAGATTGTTCAGCATAGATGGGAAGTCAAAGGATAATACTAAGGCTAGAGTCGATCTGGAGGCGCTATGTGATAGGCCATTACAAAACATGAAAGAACCAAAAGGAAAGCAGAACTGGACGAAGCCAAAGGCATGGTTTAATCTTGGAAGGCCAGCTATGAGGGAAATTCTCTTGTGGGTGCAACAACAGTTGATGTTCCCCGATGGGTATGCAGCGAATCTAAAGAGGGGAGCAAATCTTGATAAACTGAAGATATTTGGTCTCAAGAGTCATGATTGGCACATATGGATTGAGCGAGTAATGCCGGTGATGTTGCGTGGCTTCATCCCTGAGGATGAATGGCTAGTACTGGCAGAACTCAGCTATTTCTTCCGTGTTCTTTGTGAGAAAGAACTATCGCCTGGCGTGCTAGAAGAAATGGAAGAGTTGGCGCCCGAGTTGATCTGCAAGTTAGAGAAGATCTTTCCACCGGGCTTCTTTAATCCAATGCAGCATTTGATTTTGCATCTCCCGACCGAGGCAAGATTGGGGGGCCCGTGCAAAATCGTTGGTGCTACCCAACTGAGTGGATGCAGAAGACGCTTCGAGAAAAATGTAAAAATAAACGTAGAATTGAAGCATCGATGGCTGAGGCATTCATCACAGAGGAGGCGGCAAACTTCGTAACAGCGCACTATGAAGCCAAAAATCGTCATTTGCATAATCCGAAGCCTCGGTACAATGCTGACGAGCCTAAAAAGGGTGGATCCAACCTCAGCCTATTCAAAGGGAATCTCGCACCAGCTAGTGTTTCACATCCAGTATCTTTGGATAACGAAGAGTGGCAGACCATTTCGTTGTATATCTTCAACAACCTGATAGAAGTGCGGCCGTACATCGAGTAAGTTCTCGGTACATTGTTTCGCAACTTCTATTTCCTTTGAACTGCTCTTATTCCTGGATATGTCATACAGTCGATACGTCGCCATATTCTCGTATGGAGCGGAGATCCAAAAGGATTCCGTCGAAGAGTATGAGCTTCTCGCAAAGCAAAGAGGCGGCTATCCCAGTTTCATCTCTTGGTTCAAACAAACCGTAATTTCTATTAGACAATTTCATTTCATTCGCTAATTTGTGCATAATGCAACAATCCTTTCATATTAAACTTGTAGGCTAATTCAGAGTCTATGGACGCCGAATTGAGACAAGTCGCTAATGGTTTTGACTATAAGGTCCGTTCATTTGACAAGTACAACATCAACGGGTATCGCTTTCGTACCTATGGCAAAGAGCTATCTATGGCCGACCGAAAGTCTACAAATTGTTGTGTATCTGCTATCGGCGAAGGAGGTACTGAGTATTATGGGAGAGTTGAAGAAATTTATGAACTTCTGTTCTATGGTGAAAACCCACCGAATGTCGTAGTCTTCAAATGTTATTGGTTTCAGCCGAAGGAGACTAGAAGGACTTATGAACATATAGGGCTAGTTGAAATCAACCAAAGCACCCATTTAGATGTTCCTGATGTCTATATTACGGCTCAACAGGCGACCCAAGTATTCTATCTACCATGGGCCTGCCAAACTAATCCAAATCTGAAAGGTTGGGATGTCGTTTATGAAGTGCCGCCACGTGCTAGACTTTCTCCCCCAAAGGAAGAGGATTATGAACCTCACATTAACCCAGACACATATGAAGGAGAATTCTTCCAAGAGACACGTCTTTCCAAAAAGCGTTTCAAGAACCACTATACTTCACCCCAAAACATTGAAGTAGACAGCGAGAATGAATCCGACATCACCCTAGAGGAGGAACAAGAAGAGCCGGAACAAGAAGAGGTTACTGCTGCGGATGACCTGTCAATGCTTGACCGATTACGTCAAGGTGGCCTTGCACATGTTCGGGTGCAGGCTGTTCGAGACTACTACGCCGGGTGTGGTATCAAGAAGCCCAAGCAGGAGTGCCACGATAAGTTCTTGAGTAAGGAGAAGTACATGAAGGTAATTCTTAAGGCCTTGTACTTAGTTCCTTCATTTAGTAATTCATAGCCGTAGCGCTCAAGTTTCTATTTGCTAACTTAGGCCCCTCCGAGATGGTGTGCAGATTGGATGGATTGTTGGGAGGTGTTGGTCAATGCGTGGTGCTCAAAAGAATGGCTGGCCACCCACAAAGAGGCCAAGGAAAAATGTGCCCAAATGGAAGGTGTGCCACACCACCAAGGCAGCTCCAACTTATTTCAGTACGGGCGGAACTGGGTATGTGGTTTGCTTCATGATTCATGCAATTCATTCATCATGCTAGATTTAGCCCTTTAATTACTAATTTACTTTGTTTCTCTCTTTCAGGCACGCTACAATAAGGCGGATAAGGTGCCAGAGGTGTACGACCTGTATGCCATGGCCCACACTGGCCCTTACGAGAAAGTCAAGGCATTCTCTGCGTCTGACCTCGATGATCCAAAGAACTTCACCAACATCTCCGCCCACGACAAGCTTGTGCAATATAGAGATCAGGGGAAGGCGAGGAAAGGGGAGGACTTTAACCCGAGCCAGGGTCCCATTGATACAGAGCTGCTGATGATATCTGGTGGCGGGAGGTCCCATGGCTCCATAGCCATGGGAGATGGACTTATCCGTTGTCACTCTCCCAGAAATCAAGGCGCGCCAGTCGAGCTCCGCTCCTGAGATAAGGCCTCGTGAACGGCCAGTCCAACTCGCCTTCAAGGTTAGTTATACGTACTCAGCTATCTTTCTCCATTACATTGTGTGCGCTTCCATCAATGATTACAAATGGTCATGTGAGTGGTGTTGTAGGCTGCTATACAGAGTGAGAGAGATAGAACGGAGAAACTTCTCGCGGAGGCGGCGGAGAGGCAGCGGGAGTTGGAGGAGAAGACGACAAAGATGTTGGAGCAGGAGAGGGCACGGAATGACATGCAGGCAAGGGCCATGTACGAGCTCCTTGTGGTAAGTTTCTTCTGCAGATTACTTGCTAGTCTTAACATTTGAGTCTCATTACTAACTAGTATGACTCTGTTGTGAAAACCAAATGTGCAGTCTGTGTGCGAGAAGTCCGGTCAGACCGCTCCGCCGATGCCAGTGATTGCTCCTGGGAGCACGGTGAGTTTAATTTGAATGGACATTACTTGCTAGTCTTAACATTTGAGTGTCATAATGCTAACAAGACATTGGAACTGATCTTTGGTGCAGCTTAACTCCAGAAATGCATCGCACGATCCTTCTCCAGCTACCGGCGCGAGCCTGCCCGCTCCTTCTCCAGCTACGGCGCGAGCCAGCCCGCTCCTACACCTCCGTGATCACGGTAAGTTTCTCTAGTTTTTTGCTTAACAAATGCATAAAGACCTAGACTTAGCTTTATTTCCTCCAATATGCTTACCATAATGACCTAGAGTTAGCTTCTTTTCCTCCAAAATGACTTAATAAGCTTACTGACCTCATAAACCATCCATTCTACCTAAGTTAGCTCTAAAATGACTCATTTTACCTTAGTTAGCTTACAAGTGATCAAATTTATCCAAGTTAGCTCTAAAATAACCCATTTTACGTAGATTAGCTCCTAAATGATCCATTTTACCTACGTTAGCTTTAAAATGACCCATTTCACCTAGGTTAGCTCCAAAATGACCCATTTCACCTAGGTTAGCTCCAAAATGACCCATTTTACCTAAGTTAGCTAAAAAACGATCCATTTCACCTTAGTTAGCTCAAAAACGTGGCATTTCACCTTAGTTAGCTCATAAACGACCCATTTCAACTAAGTTAGCTCCAAAATGATCAATTTCACCTATGTTAGCTCATAAACGACCCATTTCACCAAGGTTACCTCATAAACGACCCATTTGACCTAGGTTAGCTCATAAATGACCCATTTCACCTAGGTTAGCTCATAAACAACCTATTTCACCTAGGTTAGCTCATAAATGACCCATTTCACCTAGGCTTGCTCATAAACGACTCATTTCACCTAACTTAGCTCATAAACGACCCATTTCACCTAGGTTTGCTCATAAACGACTCATTTCACCTAGGTTTGCTCATAAACGACCCATTTCACCTATGTTTGCTCATAAACAACCCATTTCACCTAACTTAGCTCCAAAATGATCCATTTCACCTAGGATAGCTCATAAACTACCCATTTCACCTAGGTTAGCTCATAAACGATACATTTCACCTAAGTTAGCTAATATATAGCATATACTTCTTCTTCTAGTCTTCTTCTTCTATTCTTTTTCTTCTAGTCTAATTCATCTTCTAGTCTTCTTTTTCTAACTTTCTTATTTGTCATTTTGCAGGTTTCATTCACTTCACGGAAGCCAGCTTCCTATGGTGGATTGCTTGCTTTTTCCTGTTTTTTCCTTTGATGCACTTCTTGTATTCTACTCGCTTGCTATGATGAAACTTTTCATATTGTAATATGTATGGATCGATGGAACTATGTGCAACCTACTATGTATGTATGGATGGATATATATGTGCTGGATATTTATTATGTTGGATATATATGTGCTGGATATTTATGTGATAGATATATATGTGCTGTGAAATATTTGTTGTGATAATTGTTGGATATAAGAAAAATAGAACAAAAAAGAGGCAGTGCAGGCTCTTTGCCATCTGTGGCAGATGGCAAAGACCCCTTTGCCGTTGGTGGCAGACGGCAAAGGGGGCACGTGGCACCCACCTGTGCTTCCTGAGATGGACCATTTGGCCAATTTGCCTACCGTGGCGGACAGCAAAGCCAAGCTGATGGCAAAGACTTTGCCTTTGCCGTCCACCGGGCGGACGCCAAAAAAGAGCGGGCGCTGACATATAGCTGACGTCGTCTGGTGGACGGCAAAGAGGTGCTCAAATTTTCAGTCCGCTGGCGGACGGCAAAGGCCGTCGTTAGCCGCCTAACAGAGTAACGCTGGTGGACGTGCAACATTTTGCCGTCCCCCCTCTTTGCCGTCAGCCGCTGTAGGCAAAGGGCTCTTTGCCGTCCGCCATAAAAAGCAGACGGTAAAGGACCTGTTTGCCGACCCTATCTTTGCCGTCACTGTTTGCCGTCCGCCGCGGACGGCAAAGTGCTTTGCCGTCAGCCGTCCCTTCCTTTGCCGTCCGCCATGGCAGACGGCAAAGTACTGGATTCCTGTAGTGATGGCCTCTCATCGCTACCTTTACCAAATCGTGTTCACACACTTAGCTCTCAACAGTAGGACATGATGACCACATTCCAATTCATCCCCGATGAATCAGACCTGACACAACTCTAAGCAATAGCAGGCATGAAAATTAAGCATAAATGAGTAGGCACATCATGGATCAAACAACTCCTACTCAGGCTAGTGGGTTTAAACTATTTACTGTGGCAAAGACAGGTCATGCATAGGAAAGCGATTCAACTACCGCAATATGTAAAAGTTGAATCGTTGTTGTCCCAATGCAGTAAAAGAGAGCAGGAGTGAGAGAGTGGGATTGTATTGGAATGTTTAATGGGGGTTGCTTTCCTGGCACTTCGAAAGATAGCAAAGTTCTTCATCGGCGTCATCGAACTCATCAATGGAACCAGGTCTACTAAGACGGGATAGGCACCGACATACAAAGAAGGAACACAATCAATGCAATGCAAATATATGAGGAATGATCATGACATGGAAATATGTTGTGATTTGAGCTAATGCAACTAAAACCAGAAGGGTTTGAGCCTATTTGAACCAAGGGTTCAAATTCAAACTCAGGTTATGAATTTACAAAGAGCATTAACTTGTTTTGATGTATACAGCGAGGTTAAGTTGCTTTGTCATCATTGAAACTAGTACCAATGGATAGATTGGATTTTTCTGATAATTTTTCATATATAAATTATGTCATTTGGAGTTACAGTTGATTTTATATGAATTTTTGAAGTTTTAAGCATTTTCTAAAATTTCCTGGATTATTTTTAATCCAGAAAATGATTTACTGTGTTAGCCTGACATCAGTGTGACGTCAGCAGGTCAACGGAGGTCAGCCAGGTCAAACCTGATGCATGGGACCCACTGGTCAGTGACTAGGCCGGTTAACAGTGCTAATTAAGGTTTATTTTTTGCTAACCCAAAATTAGCAGGGGGCTGGTCCCACCTGTCATTAACCTAGGGGATTCAAACCCCGGGTCAAACGAGGTCAACTCGCCGGCGGCTTGACACCAGCGATGACAAGCGCGATGGAGGGACTCGGAAACGAGCCACCGGGCATCATTTCGGTCGTGGTATCTTGCGTTCAAACGCACACAGTGGCGCGCATCGAATGGTGTCGGCGGGAGGTGCTGGGGTGGCCGGAAAAGTGGCCGGCGACGAGGTTCGGCGGCGGCAGTAGCTTGGGCATTCTCGGGTGGCGCTACAGAGCACGAGAGGAGGCGATGCGGGTGTCTACGGGCTCATGAGATCGTGCTGAGCACGATTGTGTGCTCGGGCATGAGCTGTTGTGGCCGTGACCACGGAGGCAAGAAGTTTGGCGGTGGCGCGGGTCGGTCTCCGGTGGAACGACTGCTATAGTGTGAAAATGAAGCACAGAAGAGGGGGGTTTTGGGAAGGAGCTCACGGCGAGTGCAGGAGGCGTCGAAGCAGGCTCGGGGAAGGCTCGAAGCAGACATCACAGCCGTGGCGATCTCGGCTTCCCGAGGTTAAAGACGGTGATGGGGAGAGCGATCGGGGTGTCCCACATCTTGTGGATCATCGCGGAGGCATTGGAGATGGAGGCGGATCTCTTGGGCATGTCAGGGAGGTGAGGCAGTGGTTGTGGCTACAACGACGACGAGCAGCGGCGATGGCAGCATTCGGTCACGGGAGAGAGAGAGGGCGGCAGAGGAGGGGAGGAGAATGGGAGAGAGTGAGAGGGGCCCGGGGGGTGTGTGGCATCTCCAGGGAGGCATGGGAGGAAGCATGGAGGTAGGAGGTGGCCTGGAGCTTGAGGACGGTGGCGCTGGTGGGCTAGGCTGCCAGCTGGACCGGCTTCAGGTAAGGCCAGGTAAACTCTTTCTCTCTTTTTTTTTATTTCTGCTTTCTATTTATTTCCTCTTTGTTTTCAATTAGTTTTAGGACTAAATCATTCTATTAAATTATGAAAATATTTATGGGCACTAACTGAATTATTCCAAAGGCCCTCAAGTGATTCCAGAATATTTGGAGCATTTAAAATATTTATAAAATTCAAATGCCCCAATTCAAATGCATTATGATTTAATTCAAAAATCTAGGAATGACCTAGAAACATGTTCATCATTTTTGGCAGAGGTTTTCACCTTTATCAGAAATCACGAACATTTTCAAAGCGTATTTTGGGTTCATTGAATATATGTTTAGGTTGAACCTATTTGAATTCCGTTTTGATGCTAGGGTTTGAACATCCCTAATTCAAATTCATTTGAATTTAAACATGATGACATGATGATCGAGCAAAGACAAAAAAATACTGATCTAGGGCTGTGACAATGGGTTGCTAGAGTGACAGAAGCTTAAACCCTAGTTTATGTGCTTCGTAAGGGGCTGATTTGGATCCACATGTTTCAGGCTATGGTTAGATTTATCTTAATTCTTCTTTCGTAGTTGTGAATGCTTGCGAGAGGGTTTAATCACAAGTGGGAAGCTTGCCCAAGTAAGGAAAGCACCCAAGCACCGGTCCACCCACATATAAAATTATCAAAGTAACAAACGTGAATCATATGAGCATGATGAAAACTGACTTAACAACAATTCCCATGTGTCCTCGGGGGCGCTTTACTTGATATAAGAGTTTATCCAGGCTGTCCTTTGCTAAAAAAGGATTGGGCCACCTTGCTGAACCTTTGTTACATTTGTTACTTGTTACCCGTTACAAATTATCTTATCACACAACTATCTGTTATCGATAATTAGTGTGCTTCCGGAGAATACCTTGCTGAAAACCGCTTGTCATTTCCTTCTGTTCCTCGTTGGGTTTAACACTCTTACTTATCAAAAGGACTACAATAGATCCCCTATACTTGTGGGTCATCAAGACTCTTTCCTGGCGCCGTTGCCGGGGAGTGATGCCCCTTTGGTGAGTGGAATTTGGTAAGGAAAAAATTATATTATGTGCTGAAGTTTACTCTGACTTGTCACTATGGAAAATAATCCTTTGAGGGGCTTGTTCATGGTATCTTCACCCCGACCAGAATAACAAAGAGTTGCTCCTCAACCTACTGAACCTATTGAAAATATTTATTATGAAATACCTTTGGGTATGATAGATAAACTGCTAGCTAATCCTTATGCAGGAGATGGAACACTACATCCTGATATGCATCTAATCTATGTGGATGAAGTTTGTGGATTATTTAAGCTTGCAAGTTTTCCCAAGGATGATTTCAAGAAGAAGGTATTCCCTTTATCTTTGAAGGGAAAGGCATTGACATGGTATAGGCTATGTGATGATATTGGATCTTGGAACTACAACCGATTTAAATTGGAATTTCATCAGAAGTTTTATCCTATGCATCTGGTTCATCATGATCGGAATTA
>NC_041392.1:338581357-338619890 GCF_002162155.2 Triticum dicoccoides
GCCTCATGAAGGAGAAATTATCGCTCAAGCTTAGGGAGGCTTAAGTCAATATTATATTCATGCCCCAATCATGAGCTCTCAAAATAAATTACTATTCATAATTTTTATGCTCGGCTTTCTTGTAATGATCAATCCATGCTCGGTTATACTTCTTGTACTAGTTCTTTTATGAAGAAGACTATTGAATTCAAATGGGACTTATTGGAAACAATTAAACGCAACTCTGAAGATTGGGAGCTCGACGAAGGTAAGAAGTTAGGTACAAACCTTAAGTTTGATTGTGTTAATTCTTTTATGGATGCCGATGCTTTTCATGAATTTAGCACTAAATATGGACTTGACTCTGAGATTGGAGCTTCTTTCTTTGAATCATTTTCCACTCATATTGATCTCCCCAAGAATAAGTGGTTTATATATCATCCTCATATTGAAGTAAAAGTAGTAGAACCTATTAAAGTTGAAGAAGAAACTATTACTTATAATGTTGATCTTGTTATTCCTACAACTTATATTGAGAAACCACCTTTTCCTGTTAGGATAAAAGATCATGCTAAAGCTTCAGTTGTGGTTCCTAAAAGTTATACTAGACCACCTACACCCCTTGAACAAATTAAAGTTGAACCTAGTATTGCGGTGGTTAAAGATCTCTTGGTCGATAATATTGATGGGCATGTTATTTATTTCTGTGATGAAGCTGCCAGAATTGCTAGACCCGATAATAAAGATAAAAATAGACATGTAGTTGGCATGCGTGTCATTTCTGTTGAAATAGGAGATCATTATTATCATGGCTTATGTGATTTGGGTGCTAGTGTGAGTGCAATTCCCTTTACCTTATACCAAGAAATTATGAATGATAGTGCACTTGCTGAAATAGAATATATTGATGTTACTATTAAGCTTGCTAACAGAGATACTATATCACCAATTGGGATTGTTAGAGATGTTGAAGTCTTGTGTGGGATAATAAAATACCCTACTGATTATGTTGTTCTTGGTTCCCCACAAGATGATTTTTGTCCCATTATATTTGGTAGACCTTTCTCGAACACTGTCAATGCTAAGATAGATTGTGAGAGAGAAACTGTTAGTGTAACTTTTGGGGATGTGTCCCATGAGTTTAATTTGTCCAAATTTCGTAGACAACCCCATGATAAAGAATTTCCTAGTAAATATGAAATTATTGGTTTTGCTTCTATTGTTGTGCTTCCTATTCATCCTTTAGAACACTATTTTCTAGACCATGAAAACGATATGTTCATGAATGAAAGAAAGGAATTAGATGAGATATTCTTTAACCAGATGCCTATTTTGAAACACAATTTGCCTGTTGAGACTCTTGGAGATCCTCTGCCTCCCTAGAGTGATCCCGTGTTTGATCTTAAACAATTACATGATACTTTGAAATATGCTTATCTAGATGAAAATAAGATATATCATGTTATTATTAGTGCTAACCCTTCAGACCATGAAGAAAAGAAATTGTTGAAAACTCTGAAGAAGCACCGTGCCGCAATTGGATATACTCTGGATGATCTTAAGGGCATTAGTCCCACTCTATGTTAGCACAAAATTAATATGGAACCTGATGCTAAACCAGTTGTTGATCATCAACGACGGTTAAATCCAAAGATGAAAGGAGTGGTAAGAAATAAAATACTAAAACTTCTGGAGGTAGGTATAATTTATTCGGTGGAAGATCATATGTTCAGATCCTTAATGATATTCAATACCCCTATGATTATGAACATTAATATGCTTTGTGAGTAGTTATGTTTGTTCCTGAGGACATGGGAGAAGTCTTGTTATAAGTAATCATGTGAATTTCGTATTCGTTCGATATTTTGATGAGATGTGTGTTGTCTTTCCTCTAGTGGTGTTATGTGTACGTCGACTGACACTTCACCATGATTTGGGCCTAGGGGAAGGCATTGGGAAGTAATAAGTAGATGATGGGTTACTAGAGTGACAGAAGCTTAAACCCTAGTATATGTGTTGCTTCGTAAGGGGATCATTTGGATCCACATGTTTCAGGCTATGGTTAGATTTATCTTAATTCTTCTTTCGTAGTTGCGGATGCTTGTGAGAGGGCTTAATCACAAGTGGGAAGCTTGTACAAGTAAGTAAAGCACCCAAGCACCAATCCACCCACATATCAAATTATCAAAGTAACGAATGCGAATCATATGAGCATGATGAAAACTTACTTGACAATAATTCTCATGTGTCCTCAGGGGCGCTCTGCTTTATATAAGAATTCTTCCAGGCTTGTCTTTGCTATAAAAAGGATTGGGCCACCTTGCTGAACCGTTGTAACATTTGTTACTTGTTACCCGTTACAAATTATCTTATCACACAACTATCTATTATCGATAATTTATGTGCTTCCGGAGAATACCTTGCTGAAAACTGCTTGTCATTTCCTTCTATTCCTTGTTGGGTTTGACACTCTTACTTATCAAAAGGACTATGATAGATACCATATACTTGTGGGTCATCAAGACTCTTTCCGGGCACCGTTACCGGGGAGTGAAGCCCTTTGGTGAGTGGAATTTGGTAAGGAAAAATTTATATTACGTGCTGAAATTTACAGTGACTTGTAACTATGGAAAATAATGATTTGAGGGGATTGTTCGGCGTATCTTCACCCCGACCAGAAGAATAAAGAGTTGCTCCTCAACCTGCTGAACCTACTGAAAATATTTATTATCAAATTCCTTCAGGTATGATTGATAAATTGCTTGCTAATCCTTATGTAGGAGATGGAACACTACATCCTGATATGCATCTAATCTATGTGGATGAAGTTTGTGGATTATTTAAGCTTGCAAGTTTGCCTAAGGATGATGTCAAGAAGAAGGTCTTCCCTTTATCTTTTAAGGGAAAGCCTTTGACATGGTATAGGCTATGTGATGATATTGGATCTTGGAACTACAACCGATCGAAATTGGAATTTCATCAGAAGTTTTATCCTATGCATCTGGTTCATCGTGATCGGAATTATATATATAATTTTTGGTCACGTGAAGGAGAAAGTAGCACTCAAGCTTGGGGGAGGCTTAAGTCAATGTTATATTCATGCCCCAATCATGAGCTCTCAAGAGAAATCATTATTCAGAATTTTTATGCTCGGCTTTCTCGTAATGATCAATCCATGCTTAATAGCTCTTGTACTGGTTCTTTTATGAAGAATACTATTTAATTCAAATGGGATTTATTGGAAAGAATTAAATGCAACTTTGAAGATTGGGAGCTCGACGAAGGTAAGGAATCAGGTATAAACCATAAGTTTGATTGTGTTAAATCTTTTCTAGATACCGGTGTTTTCGTGAATTTAGCACTAAATATGGACTTGACTCTGAGATAGTAGATTCTTTGTGTGAATCATTTGCTACTCATGTTGATCTCCCCAAGTATATGTGGTTTAGATATCATCCTCCCATTGAAGTAAAAGTAGTAGAACCTATTAAAGTTGAAGAAGAAACTATTACTTATAATGTTGATCATGTTATTCCTACTGCTTACATTGAGAAACCACCTTTTCTTATTAGGATAAAAGATCATGCTAAAGCTTCCGTGATGGTTCGTAAGAGTTATAATAGAACATCTACACCCCCTGAACAAATTAAAGTTGAACTTAGTATTGCTATGGTTAAAGATATTTTGGTCGATAATATTGATGGGCATGTTATATATTTCTTTGATGAAGCTGCCAGAATTGCTACACGCGATAATAAAGATAAACATTGACCTGTTGTTGGCATGCATGTTGTTTCTGTTCAAATAGGAGATCATTATTATCATGGCTTATGTGGTTTGGGTGCTAGTGTGAGTGCAATTCCCTTTTCCTTATACCAAGAAATTATGAATGATATTGCACCTACTGAAATAGAAGATATTGATGTTACTATTAAGCTTGCTAACATAGATACTATATCACCAATAGGGATTGTTAGAGATGTTGAAGTCTTGTGTGGGAAAATAAAATACCCTACTGATTTTCTTCTTCTTGGTTCCCCACAAGATGATTTTTGTCCCATTATATTTGGTAGACCTTTCTTGAACATTGTCAATGCTAAGATAGATTGTGAGAAAGAAATTGTTAGTGTAACTTTTGGGGATGTGTCTCATGAGTTTAATTTCTCAAAATTTCGTAGACAACCCCATGATAAAGAATTTCCTATTAAATATGAAATTATTGGTCTTGCTTCTATTGTTGTGCCTCCTATTCATCCTTTAGAACGCTATTTGCTAGACCATGAAAACAATATGTTCATGAATGAAAGAAAGGAATTGGATGAGATATTCTTTAAGCAGATGCCTGTTTTGAAACACAATTTTCCTGTTGAGACTCTTGGAGATCCTCTACCACCCAAGAGTGATCCTGTGTTTGATCTTAAACAATTACCTGATACTTTCAAATATGCATATCTAGATGAAAACAAGATATATCTTGTTATTGTTAATGCTATCCTTTCAAAGCACGAAGAAAGGAAATTGTTGAAAATTCTGAAGAAGCATTGTGCCGCTATTGGATATACTCTGGATGATCTTAAGGGCATTAGTCCCACTCTATGTTAGCAGAAAATTAATATGGAACCTGATGCTAAACAAGTTGTTGACCATCAATAACGGTTAAATCTTAAGATAAAGGAAGTGGTAAGAAATGAAATATTGAAGCTTTTGGAGGCAGGTATAATATATCCTATTGCTGATAGTAGATGGGTAAGTCCTGTTCATTGTGTCCCTAAGAAGGGAGGTATTACTGTTGTTCCTAATGATAAGAATGAATTGATCCCACAAAGAATTGTTATAGGTTACAGAATGGTAATTTATTTTCACAAATTAAACAAAGCTACTAGGAAAGATCATTACCCTGTACCTTTTATTGATCAAATGCTTGAAAGACTATCCAAACATACACACTTTTTCTTTCTAGATGGTTATTCAGGGTTTTCCCAAATACCCGTGTCACAAGAGGATCAAGAAAAAACTACTTTTACATGCCCTTTTGGTACCTTTTCTTATAGACGTATGCCTTTTGGTTTATGTAATGCACCTGCTACCTTTCAAAGAGGTATGACTGCCATATTCTCTGACTTTTGTGAAAAGATTGTTGAGGTTTTAATGGACTATTTCTTCGTTTATGGAACATCTTTTGATGATTGCTTAAGCAACCTTGATCGAGTTTTGCAGAGATGTGAAGAAACTAATCTTGTCTTGAATTGGGAGAAGTGCCACTTTATGCTTAATGAAGGTATTGTCTTGGGGCATACAATCTCAGAATGAGGTATTGAAGTTGATAAAGCTAAAGTTGATGCTATTGAAAAAATGTTGTGTCCTAAAGATATTGAACGTATAAGAAGTTTCCTTGGTCATGTTGGTTTCTATAGGATATTTATTTAAGAGTTCTCTAAAATTTCTTGGCCTCTCACTAACCTTTTGCAAAAAGATGTTCCATTTGTTTTTGATGATGATCGTGTAGAAGCCTTTGAAATACTCAGGAAAGCCTTGATTTGTGCACCTATTGTTCAACCACCTGATTGGAACCTACCCTTTGAAATTTTGTGTGATGCTCGTGATTTTGCTATAGGTGTTGTTCTAGGACAAAGAGTTGATAAGAAATTGAATGTCATTTGTTATGCCAGTAAAACTCTAGAAAGTGCTCAAAGAAATTATGCTACCACTGAAAATAATTTCTAGAAGTTGTGTTTGCTTGCGATAAGTTCAGATATTGTATTGTTGATTCTAAAGTAACTGTTCACACTGGTGATGCTGGTATTAAATTCTTATGGAAAATAAAGATGCTAAAACTAGACTTATTAGATTGGTTCTCGTGCTACTAGAATTTAATTTGTGTATTATGGATAGAAAGGGAGTTGAGAATCTCGTAGCAGGAAACTTGTCTAGGTTAGAAAATATTCTCGACGACCCACTACCTATTGATGATAGTTTTCCTGATGAAAAATTAGCTGACATAAATGCTTCTCATAGTGCTCCATCGTATGCCGATTATGCTAATTACATTGTTTCTAAACTTATACCACCTAGTTTCACATACCAGCAAAAGAAAAACTTTTTCTATGATTTAAGATATTACTTTTCGAATGACCCACACCTTTATAAATAAGGAGTAGATTGTGTTATTAGACGTTGTGTACATGAGCATGAACAGGAACAGATCCTACGCAAGTGTCACTCCGAGGCCTATGGAGGACACCATGCTGGAGATAGAACTGCACACAAGGTATTGCAATCTGGTTTTTATTGGCCTCCTCTCTTCAAGGATGCTCGTAAGTTTGTCTTGTCTTGTGATGAATGTCAAATAATTTTTAATATTAGTAGATGTCAGGAAATGCCTATGAATTATTCACTTGTTATTGAACCATTTGACGTTTGGGGCCTTGATTATATGGGACCTTTTCCTTCCTGCAATGGGTATACCCATATTTTAGTTGTTGTTGATTACATTACTAAGTGGGTAGTAGCTATTCCAACTAGTACTGCTGATCACAACACTTCTATGAAAATGCTTAAAGAAGTTATTTTCCCAAGGATTGGAGTCCCTAGATATTTAATGACTGATGGTGGTTCACACTTTATTCATGGTGCCGTAAATTGCTTGCTAAATATGATGTCAACCATATAATTGCATCACCTTACCATCCTTAGTCTAGTGGTCAAGTAGAATTGAGCAATAGAGAAATTAAATTGATCTTGCAAAAGAGTGTCACATATCTAGAAAGAATTGGTCTAAGAAACTTGATGATGCATTATGGGCTTATAGAACTACATATAAAAATCATATGGGTATGTCCCCATATAAAATGGCTTATGGAAAAGCACATTACTTACCTCTTGAACTAGAACATATAGCTTATTGGGCAATTGAAGAGCTCAACTATGATTTCGAAGTTGCCGGTGAGAAGAGGTTATTTGACATTAGCTCACTTGATGAATGGAGAACCCAAGCCTATGAAAATGCCAAGTTTTTAAAAGAAAAAGTTAAAAGATGGCATGATAGAAGGATACGAAAGTGTGAATTTAATGTAGGTGACCATGTCTTGCTATACAACTATCATTTAAGATTTTTTGCAAGAAAGCTTCTCTCTAAATGGGAAGGTCCATACATTACCGAGGAGGATTAATGTTCCAGTGCCATCAAGATCAACACCACCGAAGGCACCAATCCAGAGGTGGTAAATGGGCAAAGAATCAAACATTATATTTCAGGTACTCCCATAAATGTTTAAACCAATATTATTAATACTGTATTATTAATACCGTAACACTGGAGGAGTACATAACGGAGACCTACCAGAACGTTCTAGACCCCCGAAAAGGAATAGGTATGTGATACGGTAAGGAAACCGACTCCAAACTTTTCCAATGGCAATTTTACTCCGTTTAGGAATATTTAAAATTTAGGAAAATAAAAAGTAGTCCGAAAACTGCACGAGGAGGCTACAAGCCCTTGGGGCGCGTCCTAGCCCCCTAGGCGTGCCTCCCAGGCTTGTGGCCACCTCGTGTGCCCTCCGGACTCCATTTTCTTACAGTACACTCCTTTTGGTCGGTAAAAATTCATTATATAATCTCCTGAAGGTTTTGACCACCGTATCACGGCAAAATCCTCTATTCTTGTTTCGAGCAGTTTTTCTGATAGATCTAGATCACCATGACATCACCGAGCACCCCCAAGGACAAGTTTTTCGAGAAGGTCATGAACCCTTACCTCACGAAGGTGCTGCAATACCCTCAAGCCATCGAGATGCATAAGGGTGTGCTACAAATCCATGATGTTCAAGGACCAAGGACGACCGGAAGCGTGGAGTCCAGGCTCGAGCCAATGGAGCAAGAGATGTTCAAGTGCAAATGGCTGGTGGAGCGTGGACTCAACGCCAATCACTCCATGATCACGGATTTTACTCGTGACCAAAAGCTGGGTCCTAGTGAGATTGGGAAGGCCGTCTTCAAGCTTCATGAGAAAAATGAGCATCCCCAAGCCTAGATCTATGACCTGCAGAACCAAAACTGTGAGTATGAATATAGATTTAAGAGGATGAGTTTGGCTGTTGATTTGAGGATCCCGGAGACTCGTTCATCTTTCTATGATGGTGAACCTATGCCCTGGAAGATGGAGGACAAGCCTACAACATCATCAACTCCATCATCACCACCTCCGAAGAAGGAAAATTGATTATATGGGTATGGGCACTCCCCTTGACAACTACCAAGCTTGCGGGAGGTGCCCCAATATCATATCACCATCACATCTTTACCTTTATCATTTTTCTTAGTTTGATCCTTTTGGTTATATCTTGATATACTAGAATAAAAGTTTTTAGTATGATCTACTTTTGAGCTTCGCTTTGAGTTCTATCTATGTAATCGAGTCCACTCGGTTATATAATAAAGAGTAGTTTTGAGTTGACCGCTTTACTCTTTTGCTATGGTCTTGAGAAAAAATGAACAAATGAAATAATAGATTATATAGTGATCTTATGGAGAGTGATGACTTCACATATAAAGAGTATGATGAATAAAATTTGTTGGGAGTTGACAAACAAAGTTTTGGTCATTATTGCAATTAATAGGAAGTATAAAGAAAGAGAGGTTTCACATATAAATATATTATCTTGGACATCTTTTGTGATTGTGAGCACTCATTAAAATATTACATGCTAAAAAGTTGATGTTGGACAAGGAAGACAACATAATGGGTTATGTTTTCTTATATCCGAATAGAAGTTATATTGTCATGGATCCTCCAACATGTTGAGCTTGCTTCTCACCCCATGCTAGCAAAATCTTTTGCACCAAGTAGAGATACTACTTGTGCGTCCAAACATCCCCAAAACCAGTTTTGCCATGAGAGTCCACCATACCTACCTATGGATTGAGTAAGATCCTTCAAGTAAGTTGTCATTAGTGCAAGCAATAAAAATTTCTCTCTAAATATGTATGATCTTTAGTGTGAAGAAAATAAGCTTTATACGAACTTGTGAAATGGAAGAAATAAAAGCGACATAGTGCATAATGATGTTCTTTATTACAAGCGGCAATATAATGTGACATTCTTTTGCAATAAGATTTTGTGCGTCCAACCATAAAAGCACATGACAACCTCAGCTTCCCTCTATGAAGGGCCTATCTTTTACTTTTATCTTCTACCTTTATAAAAGAGTCATGGCGACTTCACCTTACCATTTTACACTTTGTCTTTTTGGCAAGCACTTTATGTTGGGGAAAGATCTAGATGTTTATATATCCACTCGGATGTAGGTTATCATAAAGTATTATTGTTGACATTACCATTGAAGTAAATGGTTGGGAGGCGAAACTATAAGCTCCTAACTTTCTCTGTGTCTGATTGAGGCTTTGAACTCATAAGTATCCACTACGATCAGAGACCCTTCGACGAAACTGTGTGCGATGCAATAATCGCAAATGGTGGTGTAAAAACCCCGTCAAAAAGGTGCAAAACATTTGCGATGACGGATGCATCAAATATGGTTCGGATTTTAGTTGTGTGTGTGATGCAGGGCATACGGTTCGGTTCAATTAGCTGTTTGCGATGAGGAGGAACAAAATAAACGTGTAGCCAGATGAAGGTGTGTGCGATATACAACATACAGTTCACTCAGATGAACTGTTTGTGATTAGGCAACACAAAAGAAACATGCAGCCAGATGAAGGTGTGTGCGATGTACAGCATGCAGTTCACTCGGATGAACTATTTGTGATTAGGCAACACAAAAGAAACGGTCAGCCAGATCAAGGTGTGTGTGATATACAGCATGCGGTTCACTCGGCCTTCTCGTCAGTGTGTAACCTCTGTGGCAACCGTTCGCTCCCCACTAGCCTCTTCTTGTACCGTGTCAACCATCCACCGCGTCTTTTCCTTTCCCTCTCAATTTGGAACTGCTGTTGCACGCTCTTCCTCCCTCCATTTTCCTTCACCCTTACTTATGCCATTGTTCGATCATCTTCTCCATGGAGGGAACAGGCCGGAAATGACCCCGTTATTCTTGCCCTGATCTGAAAGATGACGTGGTAGAGGAACTCATTGATCAGTGCGACGTCATCGCCTCGGCTAGCATGGCAGGTTCGTTCAAGACCATTCTCGACTCAACTAATAACATCATTACAAGCAACCCAAGGGTCCAGGAGTGGTTTGATCTCCCTATCTTCTTCGCCGTGATCCTGCTGACTGGCGCGGGGACGATGGAAGCCTCACCTTGTGCAAGTTGATGTCGCTTGATAATGATACGTGTGATGTTAAGATGCCATCGCTTGAGGGAAATGCTTGGGCAGTTGCAAATGGAGATTGGGTTGTTTATATTGGGTACAACTGCGAGTGGGAATGTGTGAATGTGTACACTCGTCACCGGGTTCCACTTCCAAAAATCTCAGACTGCCCAGAGGTTGAGCACACCTGTATTCTACGTGATTTCAAATACAATCATGGTGACTGTAGTCTACGAAAGATAGCAATTTGTTGAGTTCCCAGCCGCTCTTGGGATTACACGAACTATGAAGTTGTTGCTATCTTAGACAAGCTTGTTGCCGTCCTTACTTCCACGCCTCGATGGATATTGCTCAAAAATCAATTTTTGTACATGGATGAGTACTAAGATGCAATTCAATACGAGGGTCTTGTGTTTGCTGCCACCACTCGTGGCACTGTTTTTGCATGGAATCCTGATGCTTTCGGTACATTTGTCTTGCACCGTAATTATAATTGTTTCATCCACATGCATGCGGGTTAGCTAGTTTCGATTTACTAATTAACCTTCTTGTGTTTCCAAGGTTCTATGAACATTCCACCACCTATACTTGAAAAATTTTATAACCAAGGGGGAGATGATGATGCTGATGATCATGAGCATGAGGACGAGCAGGACCCATATACTCAGTGGCGCCTGGCAACATCTTCCGATGGATCACCTCTTCTTGTCTATATACAGGGCATTTCCGATGTTACTAAGGAAGCAGGTGTTGTCTCGCATGGTCGCACTCTCTAGACCTATTCCAACATCTATTGCAGGGTATTCGGCATGGATGCTAGTGTACTAGCGCCAACACCTTCTCCCTGGTTCAGTATTGAATGTCTTGGAGGAAACTCGCTCTTCCTTGGAAAAAACTATCCAATGATGGTGAAAGGCGATCCAGCTGATGTTGACACAACGTTACTACCATTTATGAGAAGCAACTGTATCTATACCACGGACATTGATATGCTTCCCTACCATCCCAATATGGGTCCTGACATAGGCCGCTTCAGCCTGGATGATCAGTCTTGCATTGGTCTCGAGATTGACAGTAGGTCGCCCTTCCCAGAGAATCACTTCTGGTTCAAAGCAAGCATTTCCAATGCCGACGAGTGGTTGAGCTGAAGTTCATTTCATCGCTTTGTTATTTATTGTGTGAGAAAAACTTTACTTTACTAGAATGTTTTGATGGAAATGATCTATAATCCAACGTGTATCCTTGTTGTCGTTGTGGGTTGATGACTTGTTGTATGTAATCAATGGTACATTTGCATATGCGTCCATCAACTCACGCCTACTAGTGGTGTCCATATGAACAGTGCTAGTGATTTTAGTTGCAAAAATTAGATAGTGCTAGTGATTTTTAGCTGCATATTTTGACAAATCGCAGTGTTACAAGGTTGACAAATGGCAATGTTACTAGATAAACAAATGTCAATATTTCCAGTTTGACAAATGGCAACATAGCCAAAATGACAGATGCAAGTCTTACCCAATTGTTTCTACATGGTTGCACACGGGTCATGCAAAACAACCGTCTGCTTGAAGGGATGCAAAAATCCTGCACTGCGAGGGAAGACCATAGCTCTCACTTTGCATACGGGTGTTCTATCTAAAACGTTTGCGATCAAGAGCTGCAGAAATCCTACTCAGCACATTTTCCCTTGGCTTCCTGGGGAGGCTATCGGTTTGCATAAGGGTGTTCTAACTAAAACGTTTGCGATGAGTGTTTTATATTTAATAACCATTGATGTTTTTTCCAGAATAAAATCATTTGATAAGTCTGTACATTAAGAGAGAAAAACGCAAGTTCGTTCAAACCATATCTTTCATTCAATCACACTGTGAATTTATATTCATCTGATCGAGAATTGGAGATACAGTATTAAAGCCCGCAAAAAAATATTTCTGGCAGCGGTGGACGTGGCGTGCCGCGCAGTCGTTGTCATTGTCATCCTCCGGGACGCCGTTGTTGAAGTCTTCAAGGCAGCACAAAATGTTCTTCACTTGTAAATCAAACATCATGTCGTCGCGCGATCGACGGGCGGGGCGCGGGAGGATGGCAACTGGCACCGCTGAGAGGTAGCGGTCGACGGTAGCGTCCCATGCCGCTGAGTGGGGCGCGCGCACGGGAACAGGCATGGCGGGTGCAGCTAAATGCACAGGGACCGGCACCGCGGTGGGTGGAGGGGCGCACACGGGCAGGGGCACGGGCATGGCGGGTGCAGCCAAACACACGGGGGCCGGTGCCATGGTGGGTGGAGGGGTGCGCACGGGCACGGACGCCGGAGCTGGCATGTACACGAGCTCGTCGGGTCCACAGAGACTTCACTGACGCCCGCTGCTTCTAACTCAGCGACCAGCCCGTCAACGCTATAGGGATGGTCCCTGGTGCGGGCGCGGGGATGGGAGCTGGGATGGGAGCGAGGGCAGCAACAGCCATGGCCATCTCATTTTGGGCCATGTCCATGAGGCCCCATTCCATCTTATTTTCTATCTCCTCCAACTCAGAGTGGACTTCACCAAACTTGAAGACTAGTGGCAGGTGACCATTCTGCGCCATGGCGTTGGTGGAGGTCTGCAGGAGGTAGGGGAATGGGAGGCGAACAGTAAGGCCACCCGTATTAAAGAACGACTTGGGCGCCATTAATGGAGAGGAAGGCGGGCGGCCATAGAAGTCAAAGGGCTCACTTCCTAGTGAACCTGCGCAGCCTACAACTCGCATGCTTCCCGATGAGCCTTCGCATTGGAGGACAGCTTGCGCGCCTCTCGGTCAGCCTTCGCACCGCACTCTGCTCGCACACCTCCCGTTCAGTCAAGGTCAAGCAGCTATCCACACGGCACCTCCTATAGCCATTAAAATGAAGACACGTGGCGTCACGTGAATGGTTAACATAATACACATGATTTGAATAAAGTGGCAGCTATTTTTTTCAAAATGCCTTTGTTGGCTGTTATCCGAGTGTGCCTTCTCTCAAAATGGACATCAAAAATATCACAACATGTCGGGTGCCATTCCATGAAAGCATACCAAGTTTAATGAATTTCAAACGAGTTTTGGATTTACTAGAATTTAAAAACAAAGTATCCCAACGTTTTGCCGGCAATCAATGGTGCCCTGGTGTTTGAAATTCATT
This sequence comes from Triticum dicoccoides, assembly GCF_002162155.2. NCBI lineage: Eukaryota > Viridiplantae > Streptophyta > Magnoliopsida > Poales > Poaceae > Triticum > Triticum dicoccoides. The sequence continues at coordinate 338,594,766 of NC_041392.1, forward strand.
CCCATTTCTTGCATGGGACCTAAGCATGCACCCAAGGACACAAATTTGATTTTTCACCCAATTTATATGCATTAGAGCATGTGCATGTAGTTCAAATTTGAATTCTGCACATAAATGCATTGAAAACTCAATTAATGCATAAAAATGTCCAAACAAACCCCGAAAAATCCCAAAAATTGACACAACACTCCTGTTGTTCTATGTTGACACAAGAATTTTTTTGAAAGGAATAAGAGGCAATGGATATCGTTTCGTCCCCAAAGGTGGGATGTTCCCTACCGAAACCATCAAGCTTGTTGTGAGAAGCATATCCCCAAACCTTCCCCAAATGGGACAAAATATTTACCATGACATGTTGATGCCGCTCCATGATAGCATGCCAAGTTCCATGAATTTTAGATTATCTTTGGATTTACTAGAATTGAAAAACCAGGTATCTCAATGTTTGTGGCCGAGTGACTATGGCAGGGTGTTTGACATTCATTCCCATTTCTTGCATGGGAGCTAAGCATGCACCCAAGGACACAGATTTGATTTTTCAACCAATTTATATGCATTAGAGCATGTGCATGTAGTTCAAATTTGAATTATGCACATAAATGCATTGAAAACTCAATTAATGCATAAAATGTCCAAACAAACCCCAAAAAATCTCAAAAATTGACACAACACTCCTGTTGTTCTATGTTGACATGAGAAAAATTTTGAAAGCAATAAGAGGCAGTGGATATCGTTTCGTCCCCAAAGGTGGGACGTTCCCTACCAAAACCATCAGGCTTGTTGTGAGAAGCTCTGGTTTGTGAGAAGCATATCCCCAAACCTGTGCCAAATGGGACAAAAAATTACCACGACATGTTGATGCCGCTCCATGATAGCATGCCAAGTTTCATGAATTTCAGACGAGTTTTGGATTTACTAGAATTTAAAAACCAAGTATCTCAATGATTGCGGCTGAGTGACGGTGGCAGGGTGTTTGACATTCATTCCCATTTCTTGCATGGGACCTAAGAAGGAAACAAAGGACATAGATTTGAATTTTCAACTAACTTATATGCATTGGAGCATGTGTTTGTAGTTCAAATTTGAATTATGCACATGAATGCATAGAAAATCAGTTAATGTATAAAAATGGTCAAGCGAACCCCGAAAAATCCCAAAAATTGACACAACACTCCTGTTGTTCTATGTTGACACTAGGGAGAAATTGAAATTGAGAAGAGGCAACGGATATCGTTTCGTCTAGAAAGGTGAAATGTTCCCTACCGAAACCATCACACTTGTTGTGAGAAGCTCTAGTTTATGAGAAGCTTATACCCAAACCAGCCCCAAATGGGACAAAAATTTTACCACAGAATGTTGATGCCGCTCCATGATAGCATGCCAATTTTCATGAATTTCGGAGGAATTTTGGATTTACTAGAATTACAAAAACAAGTACGTCGATGTTTGCCGGAGAGCCACGGTGTCGTGGTGTTCGAATTTCATCCCCATTTCTTGCATGGGACATAAGCATAAACCAATGGACACATATATGATTTTGCAACCCATGTTGGTGCACCGGAGCATGTGCATGTAGTTCAATTTTGAATTGTGCACGTGAAATGGCTAGAAAACCAATTTAATGTATAAAATGTTCAAACGAACCCTCAATAATTCCAATTCTTTGACGCCACACATATAGTTGCATGTTCACTACAGATAAAAGGCCTAGCAATTCAAACACCGTCCATTGCCGTTGTGACCCCATTATGTAATTCAAATCAAGATGAAAAATCAAGTAGATCGCACACAGTTTATTATCACCAATTGTGTGAGATGCAGCATAAAATATCCTGGAGCACCATCGGTGTATAGTACGCCTATGGCTTATGCGAGAAGGAGCGTCAGCTATAGTCCACACCTGGTGTCTCAAGCACACTAGCTTGCTCCCCAAATATCATCTCACTATTGAATCGTCGCCGGTGAAAGATGGGCACGTGGACCCGCGTCGTGAGGGCAACTTCGGTGGCCCACTTCGGCGAGAGCGCGGCCGCAGCCGCCATGCGTGCTAACAAGGTGCATGAGTGTGGCCGCAATCTGTGACCGGGTGGCCAAGGCAGCCCAAATGGCCGCTGTTGCTTCTCAGGTGAGGTCAGCAATGTCTGCCTCGGGATAGCAACTGGCGAGAGCGGCACAGCAGCTGTCCGTTTTGCAGCGGCGGCCATAGCCCTGATGGAGGCCGCCCATGACCATGTCGAGGTCGCCCATGCCCAGCTCCTGGTGGTCACTGCATAAATCGAACGAAGCTTCTCCAACAACGGTCGGCAACCCACGGCCGAAGAGCTGGCAATCGCCGAGAGAGTTCGAGCAGTCGTTCGTTCCTCTGCCTCATACCTTGCAACAGCGGAGCACGTCCAAGCCCAGATCATGGCCGCCCACGCCCAGCTCGTGGCGGCCTTTTCCAAAGAGATGGCGGATGCGGATGGCGAGATGCTTGCCGAGTATGGTGCGATGGATGCCATGGAGCCCCTTCCCCAGGAGACCGTCGGGCGCGAGCTGTACATGGAGGCGGCGGCAGAGATCGACGAGCAGTAGCCGTAGTAGTACTCTTTGTTTTGTTTAATTATAAGAGCACCGGTCTTTAATTTTTAGAGTAATGTTTATGTCAGCTAGCTCTTTTTAATTGCTGAACTTGCTCAATTAAGAAGTGTGGGTGTCCTGTAGTCTCCTTTATGTACCCAAATTATGCAATGACGTAGATGACCGCTGTAACCATGGAAATTCGAACCAAAATTTTTGATGTTCAAACTCATCACACATGGGTTAAGCTATCTGAATCGTTTGTGATGTTCACATATCGCACACAGTTCTGAATAAGGGACCGTGTCTGATGACACTTTGCGCGCCAATTTTTTCGCTGTAGCGATTCCAAATTTTTGGCTTCCGCGGAAATATCTACCTCCCCGCCCCTCCCCCTTACCAAAAGCCACATTTCCCATGTTTCCGCCTTCCTTTCCAAGTTGAAACCTTCACTCCTTGCTTGCAGCGCCGCCTCCTCATCGGCGACCCTCCTTCATGCTGCTCGGCCTCGCCTATCCAGGGAAGTAATCCACGCCCGACCCCCATCCTCCTCTTCCTTCCACATCCCACATGCCCCGACTGCCGGCGTGAGCATGACACCTTCCACCCAAATCACCGACCCCTCCACTAAATAAGCGCGACCCTAAGCCATGATGCATGCAGTATAGCCAGGATCTCAAGGAGCATTTGGCAGTGGAGAAGCAAATCGCGGCTGCATGCGTGGATGAGGTCGCGACGCGGTTGGCTGCTTTAAACGATAGTTCATGGCATTTTCTCGAGGCCACTGTCGGTGCCTTCGACGAAGACTATGATGTGTTTTCTCAGCGTGCATGTGCTTACCTCATTTTGAGAGCCAGCAGGTTGGTGCCTGGAGCGGCTCAGGCAACTCACCACTACAACGAGGGCACCCACAAAGTGGAGGCCTCGCCCTCTTCCATGTCCAAGGAGCTAATCATCATCGATATCTCCGACAATGAGGAGTAGCTTGTCTTATTAGCTCACTATAAGGACCCATGTTCAATTTGCTAGCTACTGCCTTTCCTTAACAAATTCAAGTGAATTGTGCTATCTACTTTCACCATGCAGTCTTCTGCTCTAGAGTATATGTTCTATATGTCGTGCAATGTGGTGTTCAGTTAACTGTTTGGTTCAATTCTACAAATGTGATGTTCGATTCTTCAGGGTGCAATTTTCCAAGTTGTCTAGCATGATTGGTTGTGACGCCCCGAGACCGATGCGCCAGGTGTCTTCCAGTTATTCGTTGCTATTGCCTTATCATCCGCTTGTGTGTTGCATTTTGTCATGTCATCATGTGCATTGCATCATCATGTTTTCAAAACTTTCATCCTTTCCGGTCTCCCCGTTCCTTCCGTTGTCCATTCTAAGCCCAGACACACTTGCACGCGCCCGCGCACGTCTGAAATATTATTTTATAAGTGGCCAGAAAATATTCTCAAAATGGGTTGAAGTTGGCATGCGGTGTTGTTATAGTGTAGGTAGGCCGCCTGCCAAGTTTCATCGCATTCGGAGTCCGTTTGACTCCCCAACGGATAACTATAGCGGTAGTATAGCCGGTCTTTTCGTCAGATGTTTTCGGTCTCTGGAAACCATGCCGGGCTGCATCTCTCCCCTCTTCTCTCAGACCAACCCTCTCTCCATAGTCCACCTAGGCCCATGCCTACCCCTCTTTGTGTCGTGCATAGACCTCTCGTGCGCGTCCGAAACATACCCGGACCCGACCCGGAAAGTCGTCACCACTGGATTCGGATCATCCCCAAACATCTACATTACATCACCGTTTTCATATTTGGACTCCCTAGCCTTTTTTACCTGACCGTCCGATTTTGATCGGAGGGAATAGATCACCCCAAATCTAACCTGAATGCTATGTATAAATATCGGAACAAAACCTAGTCTAGGCAGTCCCATCCATCCAATCCCTCACCCGTCGCCGCCACTCTCAATCTTGGGATCCTCCCAGATCCCCTCCTCACCAACCCACGCATATCCTGCCACCTCCCCAGATCCACCAATCATCCACCCATCTGGAGCCGTCAGATCAGCATCCAATAGCTCCTGTGCCCCCAGTTCATCCGATCGAGCAGCCTCGATCCAGCCTCCCAGCACCCGCGCTCGAGCGCTCCCGAGGCCGAGCTCCTCCAACCTCCAACGCCGCGTCGCCCCGACGAGCCTGCCAGCCGGTGACCTCGACCTCAGGCGGGCCTGTCGCGCCACCTCTTCCTTCCCTTCCTCCTCTTGTTCTTTTCCCTCTCACTCGCCCCGCCTCTCTCTCTCTCTCTCTCTCTCTCTTTCTCTCGTAGGTGGAGTCCATGGCGCCCCGTCCGAACCTCCACCAGCGCTGCCTCCTCTGCCGACTTGAACCCCGCCGAATCAGGGCCTCGTCGTCCGCGCCGACGACCAAGCCACCACCCCATTCCCGCTGTCCGCTGCCTGCTCCTCGCCAAGTCCACCGCGGCATCCGATGCAGGTTCGGCCGCCTCCTCTGCATTCTGCATTGAGCAGGAGGTCGACACCCCTGCACTGAACCTGCTGCTGCTCTGCATCAGTCCGTCGTCCCACGCCTGGACCTTCCCTGCGCCCCAAGCTAGTCTCCATTGGACCCGTCGCCAAGCACCGTTGTTTCCCCGTCATTTTCCATCACTGCCAAACCTTTTGTCGTTCTTGTCACCAAGTTCTTCGCCCGCAACAGCGCACGGCGCGCCCATTGACTGCTCGCTGATCGGCACCCTCCTTCGTGCGTAGCACCGCTCGCCTCCGCCCGGTTCCCCGCCACCAAGTCTAGCACAGCACCGCCGCGAGCAGCCTCCTTCCTTGGATCCTCCCCGCCCCATCGCCCGGCTCGCCTCCTCTGCTTCATTCGAGCAGGGAGGACGACGCACGCTTGTTGCGTTGACCGCTTCCACTCTAGGAGCTAGGCCACCTCCCCTTGTCCTGTTGACCGCAAGTCAAGATCCCTTGGCCCATATCCGAGGCCCAAAGTGAGCAGCCCCTCTCCACTTCCTCTCCTGTACACTAGCGGGCCAACCAGATTCGGCCCAGTGTGTTTTTTCCTTGTCTGCGATTTTAGCAATTAATCTTGAGACAACAGTTTTTACAGAAAAGTCCTCCTAGTTCATGCATATCATGACTCACAATAGGTGCATCGGATTAAAGTGATTTATATATGGAAGTTGCTTAGAATCTGGTCTAGTTTCATAATATCCAACTTTCATGCATGTTTAAAATGTTTGTTGTTTGTGTCATTTTGCCCATATGCTATGCTAAAATGATTTAATTCATAACTTAATAACCGTAACTCGAAATTTAATAAACTTTATATGTAAATGGGGTAGAAAAATTCCTAGTTTAACATGGTGTACTTACTTTGCATGTTTAACAAGTTTAAAATATGGTTTTGGGCAGAACAGTACCAAATTCATAATATGCACATAAGGATTCTCCGGACTTGTTGCTTGTTGTTCCGGCCTCATTTAAGCTTGCCTAGATAGATAGTTTTCATATGCTTCACCTCTTGCCATGCTAACCAACATTTAAAATTGTTGATTACCTAAACGGGAGAGAACTAAATAATTGTTGTGGTGTTTCATCAATATGCAACTCGTTGTATATTGAGCTCCACTTAGCTTGTAGTGTTGCTTGTGCATTTTGCCATGCCATGCCGCTTTAAACCGGACATGCATCATACTTGGTTGTGCATCATGCCATGATTATGCGTTGGTTGTTTACCATGTTCTTTGCTTCTTTCCGGTGTTGCTTCTTTGGGTTAGTTCCATTAACGTCGCCTTTGTGAGGATCCGTTTGACTACGTCCGTTTGTCTTTTTCATGGACTCGTTCTTCTTCCTTGCGGGATCTCAGGCAAGATGACCATACCCTCGAAATCACTTCTATCTTTGCTTGCTAGTTGCTCGCTCTATTGCTATTCTAACACCCACGATGCGGCTATATCTCCCAGGTGTCGGAGCACGACTTAGAGGCATAACCGCATAGTAGGCATGTCGCAAGAGGGGTAATCTTTACAAATCCCATGTTCTGAATAAGAAAGGGATAAAGAGTTGGCTTACAATCGCCACTTGACACAATACATAAATATAGCATTACATCATCCAGAATACAATCAAGGTCCGACTATGGAACCAAATAAATAAAGACAACCCCAATTGCATAGATCCACGATCGCCCCAACTGGGCTCTTCTACTAATCGACCAGAAACGAAACAACACAACGAACAAAATCTTCATCGAGCTCCCACTTGAGCTGGGTTGTGTCATCTGCACTGGTATCATGGGCACCTGCAAATGGTTTGGAAGTATCTATGAGCCACGAGGACTCAACAATCTCACACCCGCGAGATCAAGACTATTTAAGCTTATGGGTAGGAAAGGGGTAATGAGGTGGAGCTGCAACAAGCACTAGCATATATGGTGGCTAACTTACGCAAATGAGAGCGAGAAGAGAAGCAAAGCACGGTCGTGAACTAGAAGTGATCAAGAAGTGATCCCGAAACTACTTACGTTCAAGCATAACACAAGAACCGTGTTCACTTCCCGAACTCCGCCGAGAAGAGACCATCACGGCTACACACACAGTTGATGCATTTTAATTAAGTTAAGTGTCAAGTTTTCTACAACCGAACATTAACAAATTCCCATCTTCCCATAACCGCGGGCATGGCTTTCGATAGTTCAAACCCTACAGGGGTGTCCCAACTTAGCCCATCACAAGCTCTCACAGTCAATGAAGGATATTCCTTCTCCCGAGAAGACCCGATCAGTCTCGGAATCCCGGTTACAAGACATTTCGACAATGGTAAAACAAGACCAGCAAAGCCGCCCGAATGTGCCGACAAATCCCGATAGGAGCTGCACATATCTCGTTCTCAGGGCACACCAGATGGGCAAGACGTCGGGTTGGCATAGACCCTGGTTGCCCAGGGGGCGCCGGACATCGCCCAGTTTGGACCAACATATAGAGAAGCACTGGCCCGGGGAGGTTAAAATAAAGATGACCTTCGGGAGCGCGACTCCCAAGGGAAAAGTAGGTGGTGGTGAGGCAAATGGTAAAACCAAGGTTGGGCCTTGCTGGAGGAGTTTTATTCAAAGCGAACTGTCAAGGGGTTCCCATAACACCCAACGGCGTAAGGAACGCAAAATCAAGGAACATAACACCGGAATGACGGAAACTAGGGCGACAAGAGTGGAACAAAACACCAGGCATAAGGCTGAGCCTTCCACCCTTTACCAAGTATATAGATGCATTAATTAAATAAGATATAATAATGATATCCCAACAATATCCATGTTCCAACACGGAACACACTTCAACTTCACCTGCAACTAGCAACGCTATAAGAGGGGCTGAGCAAAGCGGTAACATAGCCAAACAACGGTTTGCTAGGAAAGGTAGGTTAGAGGCTGACATGGCAAAATGGGAGGCATGATATAGCAAGTGGTAGGTATTGCAACATAGCAAATAGAGTGATCAACTAGCAAGCAAAGATACAAGTGATTTCGAGGGTATGGTCATCTTGCCTGAAATTCCGCAAGGAGGAAGAACGAGTCCATGAAGAAGACAAGCGGGCATAGTTCAAACAAATCCTCACAAACGCGGCGTTATTGGAACTAACCCGAAAAAGAACACCGGCAAGAAGCAAACAACAAAGTAAACAACCATCACATAATCAACATGGCATGATGAACAACCAAGTATGATGCACGTCCGATTTAAAGAGGCATGTCATGGCATGGCAAAGTGCACAAACAATACTACAAATTAAGTGGAGCCCAATATGCAACGAGTTGCATATTGACGGAACACCACATGAATTATTTAGTTCTCTCTCGTTTACATACCCAACAATATTAAATGTTGATTAACATGGCAAGGGGTGAAGCACAACAAAACTACCTATCTAGGCAAGTTTAAATGAGGCCGGAACAACAAACAACAAGTCCGGAAACTCCTCATGTGCATATTTTAGGTTTTGGTACTGTTCTGCACTAAACCCTATTTTAGAGTTTTTAAACATGCAAAGTAAAGCCACCATGTCAAACTAGGCATTTTTCTACCCCAATTACATACAAAGTTTGTTAAGTTTGGAGCTACGGTTATTTAGTTATGAATTAAATCATTTTTGCATGGCATTTAAGCAAAATTAGACACACAGCATTTTAAACATTTCAAACATGATTGAAAGTTTGATATTATTAAACTAGATGAAATTCTAGTCATATTTCATATATAAAGTTTTTACATGTGATGCATAGTTTGTGAGATATTAAATGTATGAACATGATGGTCTTTTCTGTAAAACTGACATCTCTGGATAAATAGGAAAAACCTTCAGAACTAAAAAAACGTATTGGGACGAATCCGAGGTTGGACCAATGGCACAGGGGGGGTTGGTAGCTGCTCAACACTAGGCCTTGGGGCCAGCGGATCTAGTGGGCTGAATCAGCGCCTTGGCAAAGAAGCAGGCTGGGCCTGGCATTGGCGTGGTCAACGCGAGTGGGCGCGGGACGAGCGACCTACTCCTCGTACAAGAAGCAGAGGCCACAGCAAGGCATGGAGAGGCGGAGGACGCCGACTGGCGATGCTCTGGTGGCGCTGGAGGTGGTCGGAGGAAGCAGATCCGGGCGGCGAGGTAGCAGGCCGACGGCGACGACTGCTACCGAAGGGGATCGAGGCGGCGTGGTCCTTCTATGATGCAGAGGCTAGCGCGGAACTAGAAGCAGCAGACGAAACAGGGCACGGAGATGGGACTTGACGTGATTCCGGCGGCTCCAGGCGATGGAGGACGACAAGGAGGAGGCAGGGAGCTCGGGGTAGGAGGCCTCGGGCGTCGGCTTGGTAGAACCCACGCAGGCGACCTTGAGAGCGAACAACGGGTCAACGCAGGCGGCTGCTCGCTGCAACGCAAGGATGAGGCGGCATTGTACTTGGCGCGATCTCCGGTGACGCGGGAAAAGCGAGGGATGCCGAAGATGAGACTGGGAACACAGGGCCTTGACGCGGGATGCGGCCAGATCAAGCAGCAAGGAGAGTTGACGAGGCCGACGACGTTCTTGAATTGGTGGCGTAGTCCTTGCAAGGAAAACACGGTGACCACGCGATTAGTAGCAGCAGTAGGAGAAGAATAGCGAGAAAACAGGGAGGAGGCGCGGTGAGGAGAACCTGCCGGTCGGAACGGCTTGACGGTGGGGGCCATGGCGTAGTGCTGCTCTGGGCCGGACAGCGCTGCTCTCGATCCATCCTCGATCGAGGCATAGGAGGGGGGAGGAGGCGCGGAGCAGCCTGCTCGAGCTCGTGGGTGAGGGCGGAGGAGGTCGTGGGGTCCTGCTGGAGCTCCGATGAAGATGGAGGCGACGGGGTCACGGAGGGAGGAACGAGTGGGAGGAGCTCCCTCTCGATCCCAGATCGAGTGAGCAAGGAGGCTCTTGATGGAGGTGGCGGGGCTCTCTGGTGGCTTCAAACCGAAGAGCTCGGGCTCGAGCTCTCGTTGGTGGGTGGAGGAATGAGAGGACCCTGAGGGAGAGATACTGGCGGCGGCGGAGGGATTTAGAGGATGGGACAGCTCCCCTCAATTTTAGGGGTGGACGATATATATGCATACGGTGGATTAGGTTAGGGGCTACCTCGTCCCTCCGATCGTAATAGGACGGTCGAGAAAAAAAATATGTAGATAGTCCAATAAATAAACAAAGATGTTCTGAGGATGATCCGGACCCAACGGAGCCGACTGTCCGGGTTGGGTTCGGGACAACTTCCGGAGGCGCACGCAAGGAGGGCCGCGGGCATAACCGAGGGAGGTTAGGTTGGGCCTAGTGGTAGGTAGAGGACTGTGCAAAAGGCCTCACGCTGAGAGAACAAAAGAGAGAGAGAGAGACCCGGCAGCAGTTTCTGAAGACCGAAAACGTCCGACGATTTGACTGACTATATTGTCGCTATAGTTATCCGTTGGGGCGTCAAACAGACTCCGAATGCGATGAAACTTAGATGGCGGCCTATCTACACTATAACAACACCACACGCCAACTTTAATCCCACTCCGAGAACATTTTCCGGCCACTTATTAAAATAATATTTCGGAGGTGCCGCGGGCGCATGCGAGTGTGGACGGGCTCAGAACGGACGACGGAAAGAACTGGGAGACCCGGACGGATGCAAGTTTTGAAAACATGATGATGCAATGCGGATGATGACATGACAAGATGCAACACACAAGCGAATGACATGGCAAAGACAACGAATAACTGGAAGACACCTGGCACATCGGTCTCGGGGCGTCACAATACTCCACCACTACGAGAGGATCTCGTCCCGAGATCTAGGATGGCACCGGAGAGAAAACAAAAGAGGAAGAGGTAAAACAAAGTTGCTTCTTCAACAAATGAGTGAAACCAAAGAACCTTGAGAGGTTAAATAATTTGAAAGAAGAATACAATGGAGATGAACGAAGTTGAAAACACTCTGTTAGAAAAGAGGAACAAGGAACATTACTAGAACCTTGTAGGTTGAAAGACAGAAGAAAAAGGGTTACAATGGACAACAAGTACATGCAAGCACTTAGGTAGAAATGAGATGTACAAGGAACGATAAGGATCAATTACGACAACAATCCGGTTGGAAATGGAAGGTAAGGAATATGAATTTGACAAAATTATAGCACTTGGATGAGAGTCTGGTTAGAAGAGGAATGATAGACACAACACTCCGGTTAAAACAAGATAGAGGAGGAATAAGAATGATATAATTTGGACAGCACTCAGACTGCAAATGGAAGGAATTGAACATGATCTTGACAAAACAAGATGATGGGTCGCAGAGAGAAATATCATGATGCCTCCAGAATGAAGGAATAGAAGTTGGATCATTGGAATAACAGAATGGATTTCTTCCAAAGTTTTCGTGGTGGGGCCCACACGGGCTTGATCGTACAGCACCATCATGTACAATGCAGTGCACATGACATACGAAGCGTCCCCAAGTCGGCATAGCCAAGAACTCTTTAAGACATAACAAGACCACTGTAAAACCAACCGCGGATAGGCGGACCACTAGATGTCGAACCCCAATTTCATATCATACATCTGTCGGAAAAGATATCCTAGGAGCTACTTGAATTCCCACTTATAAACTCCCGAAACATTCTGGTTATGCAATCAGGTGTTGGGGATACATGGGAAGCATAATATCTCACCCAAAACTAGAAAATCCTACATCTAGCTGTATCCATCCTTCAACACATAACCAAGAAACCTTCAGAAATCATGTACCTCAACCTTCGAAAAGCAGCTATTATATGAGTTATGGCAATACTCCTGAACTCCCGCCCCAGTACTAGGTGGCATCGAGGTTATCTCACCAACAACTGCATAAAAGAGATTTTTGATGTCGGCGAAACTCAGGTATTCCAGAACTGCAACGATAAAATTGTGACGACAACACCTCGGAGCTCAACTCCCCGGGACACTGCCACAACCCCTAAATGTCAGGAGGCACCAAGAACAATGTTCTCGTCACAAGACTATCGGAACGATTCCAAGATACCCGCGTGATCCTAAAAAAAATAGTGAAATTTAAGGAGAGAAGAGTCAAAACTTCTACGTCAGGAGGCCTCACCAGAGCGACGAAGGGACTAAGGAGTAAAAAGAATCCTACTCTCCGATATATATAATCCTAAGACTCAAAACATTTTGTTCTAGACTCAACAATGCCAGTGATTTGATCAAGCAGGGGGCTCCTAAGCTGGGGAAGGCTCTGATTACCAACTTGTAACACCCACGATGCGGCTATATCTCCCACGTGTCGAAGCACGACTTAGAGGCATAACCACAGAGTAGGCATGTCGCAAGAGGGGTAATCTTTACACATCCCATGTACTGAATAAGAAAGGGATAAAGAGTTGGCTTACAATCGCCACTTCACACAATACATAAATATAGCATTACATCATCCAGAATACAATCAAGGTCCGACTACGGAACCAAATAAAGAAAGACAACCCCAATTGCATAGATCCCCGATCGCCCCAACTGGGCTCCTCTACTGATCGACCGGAAATGAAACAACACAATGAACAAAATCTTCACCCAGCTCCCACTTGAGCTAGGTTGCGTCATCTGCACTAGTATCATCAGCACCTGCAACTGGTTTGGAAGTATCTGTGAGCCACGAGGACTCAACAATCTCACACTTGCAAGATCAAGACTATTTAAGCTTATGGGTAGGACAGGGGTAATGAGGTGGAGGTGCAGCAAGCACTAGCATATATGGTGGCTAACTTACTCAAATGAGAGAGAGAGAAGAGAAGCAAAGCACGGTCGTGAACTAGAAGTGATCCTGAAACTACTTATGTTCACGCATAACACAAGTACCATGTTCACTTCCCGGACTCCGCCGAGAAGAGACCATCACGGCTACACACGCGGTTGATGCATTTTAATTAAGTTAAGTGTCAAGTTTTCTCAACCAGACATTAACAAATTCCCATCTACTCGTAACCGTGGGCACGGCTTTCGAAAGTTCAAACCCTGCAGGGGTGTCCCAACTTAGCCCATCACAAGCTCTCACGGTCAACGAAGGATATTCCTTCTCCCCAGAAGACCCGATCAGTCTCGGAATCCCAGTTACAAGGCATTTCGACAATGGTAAAACAAGACCAGCAAAGCCGCCCGAATGTGCCGACAAATCCCGATAGGAGCTGCACATATCTCGTTCTCAGGGCACACCGGATGGGCAAGATGTTGGGTTGGCATAGACCCTGGTTGCCCAGGGGGCGCGGGACATCGCCTAGTTTGGACCAACACTTAGAGAAGCACTGGCCGGGGGGGTTAAAATAAAGATGACCCTTTAGAGCGCGACTCCCAAGGGAAAAGTAGGTGGTGGTGAGGCAAATGGTAAAACCAAGGTTGGGCATTGCTGGCGGAGTTTTATTCAAAGAGAACTGTCAAGGGGTTCCCATAACACCCAATCGCGTAAGGAACGCAAAATCAAGGAACATAAGACCGGTATGACGGAAACTAGGGCGGCAAGAGTGGAACAAAACACAAGGCATAATGTCGAGCCTTCCACCCTTTACCAAGTATATAGATGCATTAATTAAATAAGATATAATAATGATATCCCAACAATATCCATGTTCCAACATGGAACACACTTCAACTTCACCTGCAACTAGCAACACTATAAGAGGGGTTGAGCAAAGCGGTAACATAGCCAAACAACGGTTTGCTAGGAAAGGTGGGTTAGAGGCTGACATGGCAAAATGGGAGGCATGATATAGCAAGTGGTAGGTATCCCGGCATAGCAAATAGAGCGAGCAACTAGCAAGCAAAGATAGAAGTGATTTCGAGGGTATGGTCATCTTGCCTGAAATCCCGCAAGGAAGAAGAACGAGTCCATGAAGAAGACAAATGGGCGTAGTTCGAACGGATCCTCACAAACGCGACGTTATCGGAACTAACCCAAAAAAGCAACACCGGAAAGAAGCAAACAAAATAGTAAACAACCATCACATAATCAACATGGCATGATGCACAAGCAAGTATGATGCATGTCCGGTTTAAAGAGGCATGGCATGGCATGGCAAAGTGCACAAACAATACTACAAATTAAGTGGAGCCCAATATGCAACGAGTTGCATATTGACGGAACACCACATGACTTATTTAGTTCTCTCTCGTTTATGTACCCAACAATATTAAATGTTGATTAACATGGCAAGGGGTGAAGCACAACAAAACTACCTATCTAGGCAAGTTTGAATGAGGCCGGAACAACAAACAACATGTCCGGAAACGCCTCATGTGCATATTTTAGGTTTTGGTACTGTTCTGCCCTAAACCCTATTTTAGAGTTTTTAAACATGCAAAGTAAAGCCACCATGTTAAACTAGGCTTTTTTCTACCCCAATCACATATAAAGTTTGGTAAGTTTGGAGCTACGGTTATTTAGTTATGAATTAAATCATTTTTGCATGGCATTTAAGCAAAATTAGACAAATATCATTTGAAACATTTCAAACATGATTGAAAGTTGGATATTATTAAACTAGATGAAATTCTAGTCATATTTCATATATAAAGTTTTTACATGTGATGCATAGTTTGTGAGATATTAAATGTATGAACATGAGGGTCTTTTCTGTAAAACTGACATGTGTGGATAAATAGGAAAAACCTTCAGAACTGAAAAAAACGTAATGGGCCGAATTTGAGGCTGGACCAACAGCACAGGGGGGCCCGGGGTTGGCGGCTGCTCACCACTGGGCCTTGGGGCCAGCGGATCGGGTGGGCTGAATCAGCGCCTTGGCAAAGAAGCAGGCTGGGCCTGGCGCTGGCGTGGTCAACGCGAGTGGGCACGAGACGAGTGACCTGCTCCTCGTAGAGGAAGCAGAGGCCATGGCAAGGCATGGCGAGGCAGAGGACGCCCACTGGCAATGCGCTGGTGGCGCTGGAGGTGGCCGGAGGAAGCGGATCCGGGCGGCGAGGTAGCAGGCCGGCGGCGACGACTACTGCCGAAGGGGATCGAGGCGGCGTGGTCCTTCTCTGATGCAGAGTCTGGCGCGGTACTAGAAGCAGCAAACGAAACAGGGCGCGGCGACGGAACTTGACGTGATTCCGGCGGCTCCAGGTGATGGAGGACGACGAGGAGGAGGCAGGGAGCTCGGGGTAGGAGACCTCGGGCGTCGGCTTGCCGAAGCCCACGCAGGTGACCTTGAGAGCGAACAGCAGGTCAACGCAGGTGGCTACTCGCTGCAACGCAGGGACAAGGCGGCGCTGTACTTAGCGCGATCTCCGGTGACGCAGGAAAAGCGAGGAAGGCCGGAGATGAGACTGGGAACGCAGGGCCTTGACGCGGGATGCGGTCAGATCGAGCAGCAAGGAGAGTTGACAAGGCCGCCGACGTTCATGAATTAGTGGCGCATTCCTTGCAGGAAATACACGGTGACCACGCAATTAGTAGCAGCAGTAGGAGAAGAACAGCGAGAAAACAGGGAGGAGGCGCGGTGAGGAGAACCTGCCGGTCGGAGCGGCTTGATGGCGGGAGCCACAGCGCGGTGCTGCTCGGGGCCGGACGGCGCTGCTCTTGATCCATCCTCGATCGAGGCACAAGAGTGGGGAGGAGGTGCGGAGCAGCCTGCTCAAGCTCGAGGGTAAGGGCGGAGAAGGTCGCGGGGTCCTGCTGGAGCTCCGATGAGGATGAAGGCGACGGGGTCACGGAGGGAGGAATGAGTGGGAGGCAGTCCCTCTCGATCCCAGATCGAGTGAGCAAGGAGGCTCTCGATCGAGGTAGCGGGGCTCTCTGGTGGCTTTGAACCAAAGAGCTCGGGCTCTTGCTCTGTTTGGTGGGTGGAGGAATGGGAGGATCCCGAGGGAGAGATACTGGTGGCAGCGGAGGGATTCGGAGGATGGGACAGCTCCCCTCAATTTTAGGGTTGGACGATATATATGCATAAGGTGGATTAGGTTAGGGGCTACCTCGTCCCTCTGATCGTAATTGGACGGTCGAGAAAAACAAATATGTAGAGAGTCCAATAAATAAACAAAGATGTTTTGGGGATGATCCGGACCCAACGGAGCCGACTGTCCGGGTTGGGTTCGGGACAACTTCCGGGGGCGCGAGCGAGGAGGGTCTCGAGCACAACCGAGAGAGGTTAGGTTGGACCTGGTGGAAGGTAGAGGACTGTACAGAAGGCCTTAGGCTAAGAGAAGAGAAGAGAGAGAGAGACCCGGCAGCGGTTTCTACAGACCGAAAATGTTCGACGATTTGACCGACTATATTGTCGCTATAGTTATCCGTTGGGGCGTCAAACGGATTCCGAATGTGATGAAACTTGGCAGGCGGCCTATCTACACTATAACAACACAGCACGCCAACTTTCATCCCACTTAGAGAACATTTTCTGGCCACTTATTAAAATAATATTTCGGAGGTGCCGCGGGCGCGTGCGAGTGTGGACGGGCTCAGAACGGACGACGGAAAGAACTGGGAGACCCGAACGGATGCAAGTTTTGAAAACATGATGATGCAATGCGGATGATGACATGAAAAGATGCAGCACGCAAGCGAATGACATGGCAAAGACAGTGAATAACTGGAAGACACCTGGCACATCGGTCTCGGGGCGTCATAGCTATGCCATGATACCTACCACTTGCTATATCATGCCTCCCTTGTTGCCATGTCAAGCCTCTAACCCACCTTTCCTAGCAAACCATTGTTTGGCTATGTTACCGCTTTTGCTTAGCCCCTCTTATAGCATTGCTAGTTGCAGGTGAAGATTAAGTTTGTTCCTGGTTCGAACATGGATATGTTTGGGATATCATAATATCTCTTATTTAACTAATGCATCTATATACTTGGTAAAGGGTTAAAGGCTCGGCCTTATGCCTGGTGTTTTGTTCCACTCTTGCCGCCCTAGTTTCTGTCATACCGGTGTTATGTACCTTGATTTTGTGTCCCTTACACGGTTGGGTGTTATAGGAACCCCTTGACTGTTCGCTTTGAATAAAACTCCTCCAGCAAGGCCAACCTTGGTTTTACATTTGCCTAACAACCTATCACCTTCCCTTGGGTTCTACAGACTCAAGGGTCATCTTTATTTTAACCCCCCGGGCTAGTGCTTGTCTAAGTGTTGGTCCGAACCTGTCAGACGCCGGTGGCCACCAGGGGCAACTCTGGGTTGGCATACTGGAATCTTGGACAATCCGGTGTTGCCCTGAGAATGAGATATGTGCAGCTCCTATCGGGATGTCAGCGCATCGGGCGGTCTTGCTGGTCTTGTTTTACCATTGTTAAAATGTCTTGTAACCAGGATTCCGAGACTGATCGGGTCTTCCCGGGAGAAGGAATATCCTTCGTTGACCGTGAGACCTTGTGATGGGCTAAGTTGGGACACCCCTGCAGGGTTTTGAACTTTCAAAAGCCGTGCCCGTGGTTATGGGCGGATGGGAATTTGTTAATGTCCGGTTGTAGAGAACACAGTCTCGTGTTATGCTTGAACGTAAGTAGCTTCAGGATCACTTCTTGATCACTATTAGCTTCTTGACCATGCTTTGCTTCTCTTCTCGCTCTCTTTTGCATAAGTTAGCCACCATATATGCTAGTGCCTGCTGCAGCTCCACCCCACTACCCCTTTCTTACCTTAAGCTTAAATAGTCTTGATCGCGAGGGTGTGAGTTTGCTGAGTCCCCATGAGTCACAGATACTTCCAAACAAATGTAGGTGTCGATGATGCCAGTGCAGGGGACGCTACCAAACTCAAGTGGGAGTTCGACGAGGATTCGGGACGTTACTATGTTTCTTTTCCGGATGATCAGTAGAGGGGCCCAGTTGGGGCGATCGGGGATCTAGCATTTGGGGTTGTCTTTCTTTATTTTGGTTTTGTAGTCGGACCTTGATTGTATTCTCGATGATGTATGATATATTTATATATTGTGTGAAGTGGCGATTGTAAGCCAACTCTTCATCCCTTTCTTATTCATTACATGGGATGTGTAAAGATTACCCCTCTTACGACGTGCCTACCATGCGGTTATGCCTCTAAGTCATGCCCCGACACGTGGGAGATATAGCCGCATCGTGGGTGTTACAAGTTGGTATCAGAGTGTTCCCCGACTTAGGAGTCCCCTGCTTGATCGAATCGCTGACGTTGTTGAGTCTAGAAGAAAATGTTTTGAGTCTTATTGGATTATATATATCGGAGAGTAGGATTCTTTTTACGCCTCAGTCCCTTCGTCTCTTTGGTGAGGCCTCCTGACGTAGAGTTTTGACTCTTCTCTCCTCAAATTTCACAAAAAAAAATAGGATCATGCGGGTATCTTGGAATCTTTCGATGGTTTTGTGATGAGAACATTGTTCTTGGTGCCTCCTGATATTTAGGGGTTGTGGCAGTGTCCCGGGGAGTTGATCTCCGAGGTGTTCTCGTCACAATTTTATCGTTGCAGTTCTGGAGTACCTGAGTTCGCCGACATCAAAAATCTCTTTTATGCAGTTGTTGGTGAGATAACCTCGACGGCACCCAGTACTGGGTGGGAGTTCGGGAGTATTGCCATAACTCGTATAACAGATGCTTTTCGAAGGTTGAGGTACATGATTTCCCAAGATTTCTTGGTTATGTGTTGAAGGATGGATACAGCTGGATGTAGGATTTGCTAGTTTTGGGTGAGATATTATGCTTCCCCTGTATCCCCAACACCTGATTGCATAACCAGAAAGTTTCAGGAGTTTATAAGTGGGAATTCAAGTATCACGTAGGATATCTTTCCATCAGACACATGATATGATATGGGATCTATCATATGTTTGTTCCGGCTTATTCTGCAAGCCAGTCCTTTGTTTTGTTTTGAGTTGTGGTATTCAAGTTGCTTCAATGTCAAATGTTGATTCCATACCTTTCCTAAGTGGTGTTCTCATACTTCTATGTGAATACTAATCCTTCATGATAATCGAGATTGTCATGTCAATTATTTTCAACCGGCGTGTTTCTCTTCAAGTGGATCCGATCATTTCAACATTCGCAAGATCAACTCTAAGTATTCTCGATGGTGTTTGTTTAATCCGTCCCCAAGTTGCCTTTGTTTTCCCGCCCTCCCACCCTTTTCTTTGAGGACTCAGATAGCTTAATCAAGTATCCATTTTATTCATGCGAAGTCTCTTCATTCTTTTCAATCAATGTTCTTACCCGGTGGTTCTCTTGAAGATGCTCTACTAGTTCATCATTCCTCGTTCTCTTTCTTCTCTGGGGGATTCAACTCAAGCTTTGGTATTGATCATAGTCCTTTCATTTTCCCAATGTCTTCTCTTGCTGGTGCACCTCTTAATCTTGAACTTCTCGCTATTCATTTGTTTCGGAGTGCTGAAGATATCTCAGAAGATTGGTGTTTTCATTCCTACCCCGTTCAAGATATCTCGAGGTTGTTATCTCATTCAAGCCGTTTAATCCAATAGGTGCAATCTCCCTTTCAAGTAATCATTCAACGGTGTTTCTTTTGAGTGGGCCCTAACCCAGAGGTCTTTCCCAGGATCTTACCTGACTCTTCTAATCTTCCCGGAGTTACTCTCAAATTATTTTCCAGGTTTACCGTAAGAATGAATTATCATCAGTCATATGTATTTCTCCAAGATCTTATAACTCTTTTCATTATTGGCTCAACCTCTTCGCTTTTCATTCTCCCGGAGTATCTCAACAATTCATGGTGGTGTTTCTCATTGTCATTCTCAACACTTGAAGACCGCAGAAGATTTTTCTCTCAATCTTTCTCCATTCTCTTCAAGATTCGTGATTCTAGTTTGATGCCATCCTCTCATAATTACTTTCGACTGTGAGAATTCTTTTCACCCATACGGAGCAATTCCGGAGTCTTTTCAGTTTTGATTCATCCAAATCCCATCATCTCAGAATTATTCATTCCAGCTTTCAGCTCTCATTCTCTAAATCTTACCGAGGTATCATTCAAGTATTATCTAATCAGTTCGGGATCTCTTCGTTCACTTGTATATAAATTCTCTCAAGTATCTTCATTCATTTTCCAATTATTCCCAGTGATGCGTTTGTTTTCTTCATTCGTTCTTTTAATCCTTATAGTGGTTCGTTCAAGAGTTCTCTTCCTTGGTTATCATATCAATTAATTCGTTGTTTCAATCCTACCGGTGGTTTGTTGAAGGCCTCTTCAAGTTTGCGCTATATCTATCTTAATCCTTTCTACGAGAATAAGTAGTATGCCAAATCCGTTGCTTCTCATCAATTTAAATTGGTGAAGGATACGCATAATGTAATTTTTATTGTTGTTTCATCCAAGTGATCTAGTCTCTTCTTTCCGGAGTTTGTTCATCATATCACATTCTTGGTTTCAATTGCTCATCTTTCTTTTCCGGAGTTCCAAGTTTTTTCCAAATTATCTCGTCACGAAGCTCCATCTAAATCATTACAAGGCTTCACCTTGTGTTTTCAACTTCTCTTTCTTTTTATCATCATTTTGTTACGGGAGTTCTTCATGGAGGCTCTACATCGTGGTTCCTCAAGGATTCCTTTCATTCTTCATTTGTCCTCAAGATTTCTCTCGGAGTTAAGATCCGCCAAGCTATACTCTCAAATGAACATGGTGCTCAACACATGTCTTGTTTCGAGGAGGTCAAGCATTCTTCATCTTGCATTCCGAAGTACAATTCTTTCTATCCTATCTTTTGAGGTGGTGCTATATCTTTTCTTGACAATTTCCATTCTTGTTTCGCGATTCACGTGTTGCCAAGAATGAGGTATTTTTAAATCCATCAATCTCTTCATTGGAGCTATCTTGGGTTATGTTTCACCTAAAGCCTATCCTGAGGATGGTTGCGATTGTGGTGCTTATCAATGATCCAATCTTCTCCTTCCTATCTCGGTGAAGTTTTTCATCTCTTCTTTATTCCTGATCAATCTTTATTTTCGGTGGCAGAACTTCACCTTAGTTTTGAGATGTTTTCCATAAGCCCACTACAAGATTATTCGTTTCGTTGTTGGTCTTCCCAACAACTCCGTTCAATCCTTCTTTTTAAGGATGCTTTTCAAATTCAATTATGGTAGAAGATGTCATTTTCTTCTCAATTTTTCCTTTCCAATGATCCAACTTCTATTCTTTCGTTCCGGGGGCATTTTCATGTTGCCCTCTTTACTCATCATCTCATATTGTGAGGACCATGTTCTTTCCTTTGCTTATCCATTTAACCGGAGTGTTGTGTTTTCATTCGAGCTCTCTCATCTTATCAAGTTTTACCTCCCTTCTCAACCGGAGTGCTGTCTGAAATCTTTCTTACCCATTGTGCCATTCTTTCAATAGTTCCAGAGGCAGTGTATTGTGGATTTCATCAAGTATCCTCTCATCTTGTCAAGTTCATGTTGAATTCTTTCCATTTACGGTCGGAGTGCTGCCCAAATTATATCATTCTTATTCCTTCTCTATCTTGTTTTAACCGGAGTGTTGTGGCTAGCATTCCTCTTCTAACCAGAGTCTCATCCAAGTGCTTTCATTTTGCCAAGTTCACATTCTTTGCCTTCCATTTCTATCCAGAGTGTTGTCGTAATTGATCTTTATCGTTCCTTGTACATCTCGTTTCAACTGGAGTGATTGCATGTACTTCTTGCCCATTGCAACCCTTTTCTTATGTCTTTCAACCTACAAGGCTCTGGTAAGGTTCCTTGTTCCTCTTTTCTAACGGAATGTTTTCAACTTTGTTCATCTTCGTTGTATTCTTTCTTTCAATTTGTTCAACCTCGCAAGGTTGTTTGGTTTCACTCATTTGTCAAAGAAGCAACTTAGTTTTAGCTCTTCTCTTTCTCTTCCGTTTTCTCTACGGTGCCATCCTAGATCTCGTGACGGGATCCTCTTGTAGTGGTGGAGTGTTGTGACGCCCCAAGACCGATGCACCAGGTGTCTTCCAGTAATTCGTTGTTGTTGCCTTGTCATCCTCTTGTGTGTTGCATTTTATCATGTCATCATGTGAATTGCATCATCATGTTTTCAAAACATTCATCCTTTTTGGTCTCCCCGTTCCTTCCCTTGTCCGTTCTGAGCCCAGACACACTTGCACGCGCCCGCGGCACATCCGAAATATTATTTTATAAGTGGCCGGAAAATGTTCTCGGAATGGGTTGAAAGTTGGCATGCGGTGTTGTTATAGTGTAGGTAGGCCGCCTGCCAAGTTTCATCACATTCGGAGTCCGTTTGACGCCCCAACGGATAACTATAGCGGCAGTATAGCCGGTCTTTTTGTCGGACGTTTTCGGTCTCTGGAAACCATGCCGGACTGCATCTCTCCCCTCTTCTCTCAGACCAACCCTCTCTCCATAGTCCACCTAGGCCCATGCCTACCCCTCTTTGTGCCGTGCATAGACCTCTCGTGCGCGTCCGAAACTTACCCGGACCCGACCCGGAAAGTCGTCACCGCTGGATTCAGATCATCCCCAAACATCTACATTACATCACCGTTTTCTTATTTGGACTCCCTAGCCTTTTTTCCCTGACCGTCTGATTTTTATTGGAGGGACTAGATCGCCCCTAATATAACCCGAATGCTATGTATAATATAAGACCAAACCCTAGTCTAGGCAGTCCCATCCATCCAATCCCTCACCCGCCGCCGCCACTCTCAATGTTGGGATCCTCCCAGATCCCCTCCTCACCAACCCACGCACATCCAGCCACCTCCCCAGATCCACTAATCATCCACCCATATGGAGCCGTCAGATCAGCATCCAATGGCTCATGTGCCCCTGTTCATCCGATCAAGCAGCCTCGAACCAGCCTCCCAGCAGCCGCGCTCGAGCGCTCCCGAGGCCGAGCTCCTCCAACCTCCAATGCCGTGCCACCCCGGCGAGCCTACCAGCCGGCGACCTCGACCTCAGGCCGGCCCGTCGCGCCACCTCTTCCTTCCCTTCCTCCTCTGGTTCATTTCCCTCTCACTCACCCCACCTCTCTCTCTCTCTCGCAGGTGGAGTCCGTGGCGCCCCATCCGAACCTCCACCACCGATGCCTCCTCTGCTGACTTGAACACCGCTGAATCAGGGCATCATTGTCCGCGCCGACGACCAAGCCACCGCCCCATTCCCGCTGTCCACTGCCCGCTCCTCGCCATGTCCGCCGCGGCATCCGGTGTAGGTCCGATCGCCTCCTCTGTATTCTGCATCGAGCAGGAGGTCGACGCCCCTGCACCGAACCTGCTGCTGCTCTGCATCAGTCCATCGTCCCGCGCCTGGACCTTCCCTACGGCCCAAGCTAGTCTCCGTTGGACCCGTCGCCAAGCGCCGCCGTGTCCCCATCATTTTCCATCCCTGCCGAACCTGCTGTCGTTCCTGTCGCCAAGTTCTTCGCCCACAACAGCGCACGCCGCGCCCGTTGACTGCTCGCTGATCGGCACCCTCCTTCGTGCGTAGCACCGCTCGCCTCCGCCCGATTCCCCGCCACCAAGTCCAGCACAGCACCGCCGCGAGCCGCCTCCTTCCTTGGATCCTCATCGCCCCGTCGCCCGGCTCGCCTCCTCTACTTCGTTCGAGCAGGGAGGACAACGCACGCTCGCTGCATTGACCGCTTCCACTCTAGGAGCTGGGCCACGTCCCCTCGGCCTGTTGACCACAAGTCCAGACCCCTTGGCCCAGATTCGAGGCCCAAAGTGAGCAGCCCCTCTCCACTTCCTCTCATGTACACTAGCGGGCCAACCAGATTCGGCCCAATGTGTTTTTTTCCTTGTCTGCGATTTTAGCAATTAATCCTGAGACTGCAATTTTTATAGAAAAGTCCTCCTAGTTCATGCATATCATGACTCAAAATTGGTGCATCAGATTAAAATGATTTATATATGAAAGTTGCTTAGAATCTGGTATAGTTTCATAATATCCAACTTTCATGCATGTTTAAAATTTTGTTTGTGTAATTTTTCCCATATGCCATGCTAAAATGATTTAATTCATAACTTAATAACCGTAGCTCCAAATTGAATAAACTTTATATGTAAATGGGGAAGAAAAATGCCTAGTTTAACATGGTGTACTTACTTTGCATGTTTAACAAGTTTGAAATATGGTTTAGGGTAGAACAGTACCAAATTCATAATATGCACATGAGGATTCTTTGGACTTGTTGCTTGTTGTTCCGGCCTCATTTAAACTTGCCTAGATAGGTAGTTTTCATATGCTTCACCTCTTGCCATGCTAACCAACAATTAATATCGTTGAGTATCTAAACGGGAGAGAACTAAATAATTGCTATGGTGTTTCATCAATATGCAACTCGTTGCATATTGAGCTCCACTTAACTTGTAGTGTTGCTTGTGCATTTTGCCATGCCATGCCGCTTTAAACCGGACATGCATCATACTTGGTTGTGCATCATGCCATGATTATGTGATGGTTGTTTACCATGTTGTTTGCTTCTCTCCGGTGTTGCTTCTTTGGGTTAGATTCGTCAACGTCGCGTTTGGGAGGATCCGTTTGACTACGTCCGTTTCTCTTCTGCATGGACTCGTTCTTCTTCCTTGCGGGATCTCAGGCAAGATGACCATACCCTCGAAATCAATTCTATCTTTGCTTGCTAGTTGCTCGCTCTATTGCTATGCCACGATACCTACTACTTGCTATAGCATGCCTCCCATGTTGCCATGTCAAGCCTCTAACCCACCTTTCCTAGAAAACCGTTGTTTGGCTATGTTACCACTTTTGCTTAGCCCCTCTTATAGCGTTGCTAGTTGCAGGTGAAGATTAAGTTTGTTCCTGGTTGGAACATGGATATGTTGGGATATCACAATATCTCTTATTTAATTAATGCATCTATATACTTGGTAAAAGGTGGAAGGCTCGGCCTTATGCCTGGTGTTTTGTTCCACTCTTGTCGCCCTAGTTTCCGTCATACCGGTGTTATGTTCCTTGATTTTGCGTCCCTTACGTGATTGGGTGTTATGGGAACCCCTTGACAGTTCGCTTTGAATAAAACTCCTCCAGCAAGGCCAACCTTGGTTTTACATTTTCCTAACAACCTATCACCTTCCCTTGGGTTCTGCAGACTCAAGGGTC
>NC_041392.1:338619985-338662856 GCF_002162155.2 Triticum dicoccoides
TTGTCAAGTGTTGGTCCAAACCTGTCAGCCACTGGTGGCCACCAGGGGCAACTTTGGGTTGGCCTACCGGAATCTTGGACAATCCGATGTTGCCCTGAGAATGAGATATGTGCAGCTCCTATCGGGATGTCAGCGTATCAGGTAGTCTTGCTGGCCTTGTTTTACCATTGTCGAAATGTCTTGTAACCGGGATTCCGAGACTGGTCAGGTCTTCCCAGGAGAAGGAATATCCTTCGTTTACCGTGAGAGCTTGTGATGGGCTAAGTTGGGACACCCCTACAGGGTTTTGAACTTTCAAAAGCCGTGCTCGCGGTTATGGGCAGATGGGAATTTGTTAATGTTCGGTTGTAGAGAATTTGACACTTAACTAAATTAAAATGAATCAAATGCGTGTATAGCCGTGATGGTCTCTTTTTGGTGGAGTCCGGGAAGAGAACATGGTCTCGTGTTATGCTTCAACGTAAGTAGCTTCAGGATCACTTCTTGATCACTATTAGCTTCTCGACCGTGCTTTGCTTCACTTCTCGCTCTCTTTTGCGTAACTTAGCCACCATATATGCTAGTGCCTGTTGTAGCTCCACCCCACTACCCCTTTCTTACCTTAAGCTTAAATAATCTTGATCGCGAGGGTGTGAGATTGCTGAGTCCCCGTGACTCACAGATACTTCCAAACAGATGCAGGTGCAGGGGATGCTACCAAACTCAAGTGGGAGTTTGATGAGGATTCGGGCCGTTATTATGTTTCTTTTCCGGATGATCAGTAGAGGGGCCCAGTTGGGGTGATCGGGGATCTAACATTTGGGGTTGTCTTTCTTTATTTTGGTTCCGTACTCGGACCTTGATTGTATTCTGGATGATGTATGATATATTTATGTATTGTGTGAAGTGGCGATTGTAAGATGACTCTTTATCCCTTTCTTATTCAGTACATGGGATGTGTAAAGATTACCCCTCTTGCGACGTGCCTACCATGCGGTTATGCATCTAAGTCGTGCCCCGACACATGGGAGATATAGCCGCATCATGGGTGTTACATTGGTTTGGTTAACTGTCTGATCTTCTGTTAGGAGTATGTTATATTGTGCAATGTGGTGCTCAGTTAATGTTTGGTTCATTTGTTGTGGTGTTTAGTTAACTGTTTGGTTCAATTCTACAATGCGATGTTCAATTGTTGTGGGTGCATTCTGTTATTGTATACCATGTGAGAAATAAATCGAATTTGGCTGTACTAAATAGATGAGAAACAAATACAATTGCTATATTTTCAAGTTGTTAAGCACGCTTGTTTTGGTTAACTGTCTGATCTTCTATTATGAGTATGTTATATTGTGCAATGTGGTGCTCAGTTAATGTTTGGTTCATTTGTTGTGGTGTTTAGTTAACTGTTTGGTTCAATTCTACAATGCGATGCTCAATTGTTGTGGCTGCATTATATTATTATATACCATGTGAGAAATAAATTAAATTTGGCTGTACTAAATACATGAGAAACAAATATAATTGCTATATATCCAAGTTGTTAAGCATTCTGGGTTTGGTTAACTGTCTCATCTTCTATTAGGAGTATGTTATATTGTGCAATGTGGTGCTTAGTTAATGTTTGGTTCATTTGTTATGGTGTTTAGTTAACTGCACATGCATGGTCCATTGTCTAATAGCACATTATTGTGCAATTGCAGGAACCATGCTAATATTTAGGTTTTTAACAATTTGGTCTTGCACATGTAGGTCCTGCTATCAGAGGTTTTAACTCACTGTTCGACCCTTTTTCATATGGGGAAATGAGTTGTCCATGGATATCAATCGAGGTAAGAAACTCAAAAAGATTGTTAGGATAATGAAATTAGCGACAAAAAACAACAAGATCTTTGTATGCACAATGAAGAAGACATCAGTTCACTACAAGATGGTATTACTATTATGCCTTGCCTTTTTTATTCCTTTGCCCCATTTCCAATATAGAGAAGATATTTTAGCATATCCTTGTTTTCAGGCCTTTCCAAAGCAGTTCACTGATGATTACCTCTCAAACCACCTCTATGGTCAGGAGGCGAGGAAGGTTTTCATACAACACCCACGGTTCAATATTGAAATGTTTCTGAAGAGGACGAAGGACGGACCGTCAATCATCCACACGCACTGGCCTAAAGTTGCAAAGACCTTCATCATGAATGAAGGATCAATATTTGCCTTCCGCTTTAGCAGTTTTCCAGATGAGTTGCATCTGTCTATATACTATCTATGATGCTAATTTCAAAAGGTTCTACATGTTGCATGTGAAACTTGGTGATGGTGCAGTTGTGTAATGGGGTAGCTGAGTGCTGAAGCTATATCATGTTGTACTCTGATGTATTTCAATTATGAAATTCTGCTTCCTTAATATGGAAATGAAATATATTATGTGCTTAATATGAATGTCAATTAGATTAATAAATGTATTATTAATAATAGGGCAATTAGCCTGCTAAATGGGTTTTGCTATTGCAAATAGTTATTGAAAAAATACCATGGGCGATGACTTCATGCAACGCACACAGTTTCTAGGAATAAACCGTGTTGGATCAATGAACAATCACACACAACTTTCTCCTGAAAACTGTTTGCGTTAGGCCACCTTGCACAAACGTTTACCACATAAAAACTATGTGTGATAGAAAACCTTTGACATGCAGTTTGTTCTACGGACCATGTGTGATGCATTCCATAACACAAACGATAAAATTGTTAATATCGTGTGCAATGGCAATGCTATCACAAAGGATTTAATGGGAAAAATTGTGTGTGATGTACCTGTGAATGGAAACGTTTTCCTTGGAGCGACTGTGTGGGATGTACATACGAACGGAAACGGTTAGGGGGACTGATTGTGTGAGATGTACTTGCGACCGGAAACAATTTCACCTATATAATTGTATTTTTAGCTCTACTGTAAGTATTTACGTATTTGAGCGCTCACCGGTCGCACACGAACTCACCGGTCGCACACAGGGTATATCCCCGACGGTTTCTGGGTCATGTGGGAAGGACCCCCCTATCGCCGTCACTCAATAGGCGACGGTTCCAAATGCCGTTGCGGAAAGGGGATAAAAATTGTTTGTATAGCACCAACGTGTACCAGTGATCGCGTGAGTGTTAGCTATCGTGAAAGACTAAAAGATGGTTGAGTATGTGGACTAGCTATTCAAAAGCTCTTACATTGACTCTTTCTGATATTATGATAAATTGCAATTGCTTCAATGACTGGGATCATAGTTTGTTAGTTTTCAACAAAGTTTATGATTCATACTTTATCTTGTTAATGAACTATTACTTTAGCATAAGAGATTATATGACATTATATGTTGATGTTCTAAAGATGATGATGATGCCCTCATGTCTATATTTTATTTTATCGACACCTCTATCTCTAAACATGTGGATATATTTATCAATTTCGGCTTTCGCTTCAGGACAAGCGAGGTCTAAGCTTGGGGGGAGTTGATACATCCATTTTGCATCATGCTTTTATATTGATATTTATTGCATTATGGGATGTTGTTACACATTATGGTACAATACTTATGCCTTTTCTCTCTTATTTTACAAGATTTACATGAAGAGGGAGAATGCCGGCAGCAGGAATTCTGGACCGGAAAGGAGCAAATCTAAGGGACCTATTCTGCACAACTTCAAAAATCGTGAAAAATTATGAATAATTGTTTTGGAATACATAAAAAATATTGGGTGAAGAAAATACCCGAGGGGACAAACCAGGTGGCCACAAGCCTTAGGGTGCGCCCTACCCCCTGGGCACGCCCCTAGGGCTTGTGTGCCCACTGGCAGGTCTCCGGTGCCCATCTTCTGCTATATGGAGGGTTTTGACCTAGAAAAAATCATAAGGAAGCTTTCAGGATGGAGAGCCGCCGTCTTGAGGTGGAACCTAGGTAGAAGCAATCTAGGGCTCCGGCGAAGCAGTTCTTCCGGCGGAACTTCCCTCTCGGAGGGGGAAATCGAACCCATCGACATCACCAACGATCCTCTCATCGTGAGGGAGTCAATCTCCATCAACATCTTCACCAACACCATCTCCTCTAAAACCCTAGTTCATCCCTGGTATCCGATCTTTGTCTCAAAACCTCAGATTGGTACCTGTGGGTTGCTAGTAGTGTTGATTACTCCTTGTAGTTGATGCTAGTTGGTTTGTTCCGTGGAAGATCATATGTGAAGTTCCTTAATGATATTCAATACCCCTCTGATTATTAACATGAATATGCTCTGCGAGTAGTTAATTTTGTTCTTCAGGACATGGGAGAAGTCTTGTTGTAAGTAATCATGTGAATTTGGTATTCGTTCGATATTTTGATGAGATGTATGTTGTCCTTCCTCTAGTGGTGTTATGTGAACGTCGACTACATGACACTTCACAATGATTTGGGCCTAGGGGAAGGCATTGGGCAGTAATAAGTAGATGATGGGTTGCTAGAGTGACAGAAGCTTAAACCCTAGTTTATGTGTTGCTTCCTAAGGGGCTAATTTGGATCCACATGTTTTCAGGCTATGGTTAGATTTATCTTAATTCTTCTTTAGTAGTTGCGGATGCTTGTGAGAGGGGTTAATCATAAGTGGGAAGCTTGTCCAAGTAAGGACATCACCCAAGCACCGGTCCACCCACATATCAAATTATCAAAGTAACGAACGCGAATCATATGAGCATGATGAAAACTGACTTGACAATAATTCCCATGGGTCCTCGGGGGCGCTTTGCTTTATATAAAAGTTTGTCCAAGCTTGTCCTTTGCTACACAAAGGATTGGGACACCTTGCTGAAACTTTGCTACATTTGTTACTTGTTACCTGTTATGAATTATCTTATCACACAACTATATGTTATCGATAATTTTAGTGCTTGCAAAGAATACCTTGCTGAAAACCGCTTGTCATTTCCTGCTGTTTGTCGTTCGGTTTGACACTCTTACTTACCGAAAGGACTACGATAGACCCCTAATACTTGTGGGTCATCAAGACTCTTTTCTGGCGCCATTGCCGGGGAGTGAAGAGCCTTTGGTGAGTGGAATTTGTTAAGGAAACATTTATATTACGTGTTGAAATTTACTGTGACTTGTCACTATGGAAAATAATCCTTTGAGGGGTTTGTTTAGGGTATCTTCACCCCGACTAGAAGAACAAAGAGTTGCTCCTCAACGTACTGAACCTACTGAAAATATTTATTATGAAATTCCTTCGGGTATGATAGGTAAACTGCTAGCTAATCCTTATGAAGGAGATGGACACCATCCTGATATGCATCTAATCTATGTGGAAGAACTTTGTGGATTATTTAAGCTTGCAAGTCTTCCTGAGGATGATGTCAAGAAGAAGCTCTTCCCATTATCTTTTAAGGGAAATACATTGACATGGTATAGTCTATGTGATGATATTCGATCTTGGAACTACAACCGATTGAAATTGGAATTTCATCAGAAGTTTTATCCTATGCATATGGTTCATCGTGATCGGAATTATATATATAATTTTTGGCCTCGTGAAGGAGATAGTATCGCTCAAGCTTGGGGGAGGCTTAAGTCAATGTTATATTCATGCCCCAATCATGAGCTCTCAAGAGATATTATTATTCAGAATTTTTATGCTCGGCTTTCTCATAATGATCAATCCATGGTCGATACTTCTTCTTGTTCTTTTATGAAGAATACTACTGAATTCAAGTGAGATTTATTAGAAATAATTAAATGCAACTCTGAAGATTGGGAGCTCGATTAAGTTAAGGAGTCAGGTATAAACCTTAAGTTTGATTGTGGTTTAAATATCATCCTCCCATTGAAGTAAATGTAGTAGAACCTATTAAATTTGAAGAAGAAACTATTACTTATAATGTTGATCTAGTTATTCCTACTGCTTACATTGAGAAACCACCTTTTCCTGTTAGGATAAACGAGCATGCTAAAGCTTCAGCTATGGTTCGTAAGAGTTATACTAGAACACCTACACCCCCTGAACAAATTAAAGTTGAAGTTATAGTTGCTATGGTTAAAGATCTCTTGGTCGATAATATTGATGGGCATGTTATTCATTTATGTGATGAAGCTGCCAGGATTACTAAACTTGATATTAAAGATAAACATAGACATGTTGTTGGCATGCCTGTTGTTTCTGTTAAAATTTGAGATCATTGTTAGCATGGCTTATGTGATGTGGGTGCTAGTGTGAGTGCAATAACTTTTACCTTATATAAAGAAATTATGAATGATATTGCACTTGCTGAGATAGAAGATATTGATGTTACTATTAAGCTTGCCAACAGAGATACTATGTCACCAATTGGGATTACTAGAGATGTTGAAGTCTTGTGTGGTAAAATAAAATACCCTACTGATTTTCTTGTTCTTGCTTCCCCACAAGATGACTTTTGTCCCATTATATTTGGTAGACCTTTCTTGAATACTGTTAATGTTAAGATAGACAGCGAGAAAGATATTGTTACTGTTGGTTTAGGGGATATGTCTCATGATTTTAATTTCTCTAAATTTCGTAGACAACCCCATGATAAAGAATTTCCTAGTAAGGATGAAATTATTGGTCTTGCTTCTATTGTCGTGCCTCCTACTGGTCATTTAGAACAATATTGGATAGACGATGAAAATGATGTGTTTATGAATGAAAGAAGGGAAATAGATGAAATATTCTTTAATCAAGGACCTATTTTGGAACACAATTTTCCTGTTGAAGTCCTTGGGGATCCTCCTCCACCCAAGGGTGATCCAGTGTTTGAGCTTAAACAATTACCTAATACTTTGAAATATGCTTATCTTGATGAAAAGAAGATATATCCTGTTATTATTAGTGCTAATCTTTCAGAGCATGAAGAAAAGAAATTATTGAAAACTCTGAAGAAGCACCGTGCCACTATTGGATATACTCTTGATGATCTTAAGGGCATTAGTCCCACTCTATGTCGGCACAAAATTAATTTGGAGCACGATGCTAAACCAGTTGTTGATCACCAACGATAGTTAAATCCTAAGATGAAAGAAGTGGTAAGAAATGAAATACTAAAGCATTTGGAGGCAGGTATAATTTATCCTATTGCTAATAGTAGATGGGTAAGTCCCGCTCATTGTGTCCCTAAGAAGGGAGGTATTACTGTTGTTCCTAATGATAAGAATGAATTGATTCCACAAAGAATTGTTACAGGTTATAGAATGGTATTTGATTTTCGCAAACTAAACAAAGCTACTAGAAAGATCATTACCACCTACCTTTTATTGATCAAATGCTAGAAAAACTATCCAAACATACACATTTTTGCTCTCTAGATGGTTATTCTAGTTTTTATCAAATACCTGTGTCAAAAGATGATCGGGAAAAGACCAATTTTACTTGCCCTTTCGGTGCCTTTGCTTATAGACGCATGCCTTTTGGTTTATGCAATGCACCTACTACTTTTCGAAGACGTATGACTGATATATTCTTGGCTTTTGTAAAAATATTGTTGAGGTTTCCATGGATGATTTCTCCGTTTACGGAACTTCTATTGATGATTGCTTCAGCAACCTTGATCGAGTTTTGCAGAGATGTGAAGAAACTAATCTTGTCTTGAATTGGGAGAAGTGCCACTTTATGGTTGTGATGCCCTCGATTCAATTGTACACTAATCATGCCTACAAATGTGTACGATCAAGATCAGGGACTCACGAGAAGATATCCTAACACAACTCTAAAAGTAAATTAAGTCATACAAACATCATATTACAAGCCCGGGGCCTTAAGGGCTCGAATACAAGTGCTCGAACATAAACAAGTCAGTGGAAGCATCAATATCTGAGTACAGAGATAAGTTAAACAAGTGGCCATAAGATGGCTAGCACAAACTAGGAAACAAATCGAAAGAGGCGCATGCCTCCTTCCTGGGATCCTCCTAAACTACTCCTAGTCGTTGTCGGCAGCCTGCACATAGTAGTAGGCACTTTCGGTGTAGTAGGAGTTGTCATTGGTAGCGTCTGGCTCCTGGGCTCCATCATCTGGTTGTGACGACCGAGAAGAAAGGAAAGTGGGAAAAGAGGGAGCAAGGCAACCATGAATACTCATCCAAAGTACTCACAAGCAAGGATCTACACTACATATGCATTGGTATCAATGAAATGGGTTGTATTTGTGGAATGAACTGCAGAATGCCAGAACAAGAGGGGGGTAGCTAGTCCTATCGAAGACTACACTTCTGGCAGCCTCCATCTTGAAGCATATAGAAGAGAGTAGATGGTAAGTTAACCAAGTAGCATCATATAGTATAATCCTACCCGGCGATCCTCTCCTCGTTGTCCTGTGAGATAGTGATCACCAGGTTGTATCTGGTACTTGAAAGGGTGTGCTTTATTAAGTATCTGGTTCTTAAGGTCATAAGGTCAAGGTACAACTCTGGGTCATCCTTTTACCGAGGGACACGGCTATTTAAATAGATAATGTTCCATGCAGGGGTGCACCACATTACCCAACACACTCAATCCCTCTGTCCAGGCACACTTTCCTGGGTCATGTACGGCCTCGGAACATCAACACATCGCAGCCCTACCTAGGCACAACAGAGAGGTCAGCACGCGGGTCTAAATCCTATGCGCAGGGGTCTGGGCCCATCGCCTGTTGCACACCTGCACGTTGTGAACGCGGCCGGGAGCATACCTAGCAACCTCCATTACAAAGGAAGTTGTGTTACGCGGCCAACTCGGTGCGCGCCCCTTAGTCGCTGATGTCAAGAAGGGTTCGGCTGATACCACGACGTCGAGTGCCCATAAATGTTACTACGTAGTTGGTTAGTGCGTATAGGCCAGTTGCCAGACTTAGATCAAATACCAAGATCTCGTTATGCCTGTTATTTTGAAGTAACCGTGGGTGCCGACCAGGGCCAGGCCCACCTCTTACCTAGGTGGTCTCAACCTGCCCTGTCGCACTGCCACAAAATCCACCCAGAGGGTCGTTGGGACAAATGTCCTTTCAGCCCCCAATCCGTGAATCACTCACCGGTACTCTACGAGTCGACCCGTCTTTAGTCATCACATGTATCATGTATAAGATATATAGTATATACCCGTGATCATCTCCCTAGTGATCATGACTCGATAGTATAGCATGACAGACGGACCAGAATGTAGGGCCACTGATGGAATACTAGCATCCTATACTAAGCATATATGATTGCAGGTAAGGGTAACAATTGTAGCAACAGTGACAGGCTATGCAGTAGAATAGGATTGACCGAAAGCAGTAATATGCTACACTACTCTAATGCAAGCAGTAGAGAGAACGAATAGGCGATATCAGGTGGATCAGGGGGGGGGGGGCTTGCCTGGTTGCTCTAGAAAGGAGGGGTCGTCGTCGATGTAGTCGATTACGGGGGTATTAGTAGCAATCTCAGGGTCAACCGAAAAGAAGTAACAGAGGGGGAACACAATAAATATCGAAGCAATCAAAGCAACACAAAGCATAACATGGCAATACGCAGTGCTAGAGGTGACCTAACGCCGTGCTAGGTGATACCGGCAAAGGGGGGAAACATCCGGGAAAGTATTCCCAGTGTTTCGCGTTTTCGGGCAGATGAAACGGAGGTGGATTGTTGCATGTTCGCTATGCTAGGGACATGTGGTGAACGGACGAACTACGTATTTGGATTCTCTCATCAATCTGAGCAACTTCCATGCATAAAGTATTTTCATCTGAGTTACAGTTTATCTTCTATTAATTTTCAAAGTTTTAAATCATTTTCTGAATTTCTAGAATTATTCAATTAGAATTTTAATCCCTAAATACTTTTGTTACTAGGGTGTTGGCTAGTCTATGTGTATGACCTGTGGGGTCCAGGGGGCTGAGTCAGCATGTACGACCAGCAGTTGACAAGTCAATGTTGACTGGTCAACAGGGTCAGTGGGGCCCACATGTCATTGACTGCATGAGCCCAGTCTGCAAATTGAGTGGTCGAACTAGTCAACAGTACACATGGGACCCGCTTGTCAGTATCTCGCGTTTTAATTAGGGGGTTGTTTTTAACGGTGGGTCCAAGATGTCAGCGACCCATTTTAGTTAACACAGCTTTGTCCATTTTAATTAACTCGCGAGGTAGGACCCAGAGGTCAGTAGTTCATTAGCGGGCGCATTAGTGGTTAACGACGGTCCTGATGCACGGGGTCCACCTGGCGGTGACCCACCTGCGTTCGAGCGCGCTGGCGACTACTGCTGAAATGGCTGTGGGGCTCAGGTTTGGGTCTCTGGCGACCAAAATGGGCGGCGGAGTGGTGCGTTCGAACGAGGGCAGCGCCGCGAGTCGTTTGGCACAAATAGGAGCTGACGGAGTGCTCGGAGTTGACCGAAGCATCAACGGCAACGGCGCCCGGAACAAGTAGCTCAATGGAATCGAGCATAGGGGGCATGGTACAAAGAGCCGCGGGCGTTGTGGCCGGCAGCGGGCTTCTGCAGGCGGGCGCGGGCAATGATGTAAGGAGCGGGAGGGGCCGGAGCGGAGCGAGGCCAGCGCGCGGCAGCAACAAGAGCTGGCCACGGCAAGCGACCAAGGTCGTGGCCGGGGTGCGTGCGCGCGGCGGCGAGGCGTGTAGGGGATGCGGGGTGTGGCCGGCGCCGAGGTGAGCAGCAGGGACAGCGAGCACGGCTGCGGCGATGCACAGGGGCGAACGAGGATGAGGGGGAGAGGAGGTCGAGGTTCCTCATGTGCGATGGAGGGGTGAGGGGCGGCGTGGCTCGAAGGCGCCGTCGGGGAGGAGGTCGAGGACGGGGAGGCGACGCCGACGGTGAGGGCGGCGGGGTCGGAGCAGCGGCGACGATGGGTGGCGTTGGGGTGGGGCAGATCCGAGGGAGTGAGGAGGGGCGAGGACGTCTTGCAGGGCTGGCGATCAGTGGTCGACGGGTGACGGGGGCGGGGAGGGGCGAGGACGTCCCGCGGGGCAGCGTCGACAAGGTCCTCAGGCGGCGACGGGATCAGGGCGGGGAGGGCGACAGGGGTTGCCCGATCCCGATCCAGGCAGGGGGAGGAGAGCGAGGGGAGGAGTGGTGGTCGTGGGGCTAGGGTTCGGTGCCCCCAGGAGGTCTAGGCCACGGGCTGGGCCGGCCAGTTGTTGGCCTGGTTGCCAGCTGGGCTATGGCCCAGCAGCGGGGTTTATTTTTATTTCTTTTGGTTTTTGTTTATTTGTGTTTTCTTTTCCCTTTTACTTATTTTCCTTTTTTGTTTTACCTTAGTTTTTGATTTATTATAGTCTTGTAAAATACTATATTTAACACCTAAATTAGTGTAATGGTCTAGCCCTCTGCCTCAAAAAGGTTGGGCCCCCAAACAAAACAGTTTAACAATTTAGTATTTATAAAAGGCACTAATTTAATTGTTATAGCCAATGTTGTAGTTAGTTTGGAGCATTTACATATTTTATACAAATGTGGCTTCATCGCCAAAATTACCTACGCATTATATGTGACCTCTCGAACATTTTAGTTTTAATTTTTGAAAAACTTTTGATGTTTGCCTTTATATGAAATTTGAATTTGGACCGGTTCTCAACTAACGTGAGATTACCAACAAGGATCATGGTGACATGGCACCATTAGCAGGGTATTACTTTTGCTTAAATATCCGAGCGTCACAATTCTCCGCCACTACAAGAAATCTCGTCCCAAGATTTAAGAGGGGGAGTGAGGGGGAAGGGATTTGGTTACAAAATTCTAACGAGCATTCTCAATCTTGGTTGCTCTTCTCGAAGTGGTTGATCCATTATGTTGATGTCTTCATTTCTCCGCTTCAGGTCATCATGATGTAGTACGCATCCTTTCTTCGGGATCTTCATCGTACTTATGGAAAGGATAAGGGGTAGCTACGAAAGGACGGACCTCTACAAGGTTGCTTATCTGGTAGATAATATCGGGGAAGGTGGAGGAAAGTAACTCTCGAATTAAAATTTAAGAAATTATCGAGAGCAAATTAAGAAGGTGCAAGATAGAAGTTTCAAGTGCATAGGCAATTATTCGACGCCTGTAACAGGGCATGAAAAGGGTTTAGAGCAGCGGGAATAAGTATTGTGTCTGATACCAGAATAGATCATCGCTAGGAAGGTGACCCACGTATTACATACGGTGTCAAACACGAGGAATAACTATGGCAAACAGGGGTGTACAAGAGAGTCAGGTTTTGACCCTGTGGAACTATGGGTTATGGGCCCACCATGTGGTTTTTAAAAGTAGAAAGAGCGGTGACATATTGCATGGTTAAAATAGCAAGGTATGTCAGAGGATAGCTTGTCAGTTATGTTGGCAACAACGTTGGTACCAAGGGCGAGGGACGAAGAGAACCATTTTCTTGCTCGTTGAACGAGGCGGACCAATAGGCAAAGTTCTCATCCATCGGTGGTTACTCGAATGTCATTAACAATAGAAACATGGTCTTGCTGACATAAGTGTACACCGAGGTGTTTACATAAGCAGGAGAATATTACTGCTTAGATCGTATACAAATCACAAGAAAGGTTAAACCAAACAATGGAAAGGAAAAATATGATTATCAGATTATACAGAACAATGGAAAGGAAAATGTGTTTAAACACATATTTCAAGGGTATATCCTTCCCAAGGACAAGCAGAGCATGACACCCGTGGCAGGATATAATGTAGAAAACCCTTTAGGTAAGGGTGGGGATTTCATGACATTACCCATGCAACGGTGTTTGGATAATTGAGCAAGAAACATTTAGCATTGGGCTTCAAATGTTCTTGTTGAAAGTTGGAGTACCACAGACATGTTTCGAGATAGCATTGACATGGTCTTCAGCCAAAGGTCAGACTTTGGATACTCAAAGGATTCATCAGGAACAACTTATAGAATAAGTCTTACAATTTCCTCATGGAAGAATGGTTAACCTTGCTAAAAAGGAAGAACCATAACAATAGGTCCTTCGGCCAGGTGTGCTAGGTGTGACATCACCTTACCGGGCTATATAAATACCAATGTTATGACTCTTGGAAAATATTCAAACCACCATATTTGACCAAGATTCAGATCTGCTTGGCGTTAGGATACATCACACTCAAAATGCCTGTGAAGAAAAGCTGCAACACAAATTGACGAGACGACATTGTAAGCTTCTCGGGAAATGAACTATGGAAGCAAGTTCTGAATCATGCGTTCATCATTAAACCAAGGAGATGATGAGGAGGTGGCTGATGGAATCAACGACAATTCATCGATGTTTCCAAAAATATGGATTTCCACAATTATGTGAACAAGGAGATAACATTTGACAGCTCAAATGATATAGTGATGCATGCTCGAGGAGAACATCCACGAGTAAACATTGGTTGAAAGGTGCACCCGAGATATGGGCTTAGGTAGCATGATCAATGTTAGTATGGTGATTTGATAATCAATACAATAAGAATGAAACTATCGTTCAGTATCTTACAAGAATAAGGTTGCTAGTAATTTTGAATTTTATTCATCACGGTCCAGTCGTCGGTATTCCGGTTGGAAATAACACAGGGACCAAGAGATGAATGTAGATGGCGAGATGTATCAATTGTATCAAGAATTCTTAAGAGGTGGTGAAATTCTCACAACATTCTTGATATATAAGATGGTATTACTTCAAGGTAGGACATAAGATAAGCTGGATAGCCAGGAACTCAAGGTACAGCCACAACACAAACATGTTTGTTTTGGAAAGAAGGCAAGGAAGTAGTCGATGACAACACAAATTACCAAGGGACAAGGATGGTATTTCCCAAGAAGAATTCAATAGATATCTTGGAAGAGCTCAGAACGTTGATGATGATCACGACACATTTGTCGAGAGATTTCAAGATGTAATCGATCGGCGATGACATCAAGTCAAAGGAATGGTGAAGCGAAAGGTTATTGGAACCAAGGGTATGACACAAACTCGAAACCAAGCTCGCTATTCAAGGAGAAATGACATGATGAGGAAGATCAACGTAAGCTTAGCTCACCGTTGAAAATTATGCTCCGGGAATAAGGACCAGGTAGCACAATTAAAATTAGCACTATGATGATAGCCGACCAGGCTAGGATTGACATGCTTGAGTTCCAACCCGTAAGCAATGACGATTAATAGGAGTTGTTGAATCGTAGTGCGGACTCAAATTTGTTATCGGTGTCCTTGAGTGGTTAACAACTCATAACCCAGGAAAAATTGGAAGCAGTGAGAATAATACTTGATGAAGAACTCATAAGAAGTTATGTAGTTCTTGATATTATCGAGGTACCAGAGGGTAATTCTCGATGGTAGGGCAGAATATACGTTAGAATGGTGTATTGATATGCAGAAGACAAGTGCCTTTACTTGACTGAGAAATGAAATCCAAGGAGAACAATATGGTCGGAACCACATTTGTAAATGATCAAACCACAGAAGATGAACTCATAACAAGGGGATAATTATTTTAAGAGAAGCTTCCATGATAAGGTATACATCATGCCCATGGGCATGAACACAGGGTTCAAGGTCGACTCCCACTTGTTCAACGCATAACCTTTCATTTACTTCTCATTGGGAAGAAGTTGTAGTATTGAGATTTTATCTGGCAAAACACCAGAAGAATATGACATGTGAAAAACTCTCGGATTCCCTTAGATTAAGGAAAGCATAGTTTCAACCCATCGTGGCATCTTAGAAACATATATACCACAACTGTAGAGGTAAATAACTCAAGATCAGAAGCAGAGCATGGTTGACTAAATCAGGGGATACAATTTTCCCAAAGGCATTAAGTATCGGGGAAGAACGCACAGTGATTTGAATGTGAAGGACAATGTTGGATAATAATCCCACAAAGGATCTGGCGGTCCTCAACGGAGCTGATGTGTGTATCGGTACTTAACAGAGGAAGAATAATGTGAAAACATCGGATAATAAAAACAACTAAACAATTTGATGCTTAAATACCAAGAACTATTGATTTCCAAATCAAAAGACCAGAAGTAGACGCTCTAATCAAATAGTAGTAAGCTGAATATAATTAGATGGGAAATCAACAAGGTTTGAGTTACCGATAACCACCACCTGTCTGGAATGATGTCGGTTCTGAAAGGATGAATTTTAGTTTCGACTAATGATTGAGAGAATTCACAAACATATTGAATCAATAGGATCAAAATGATGCTGTCAAGGATACTTGTGAATAATGCTAGACCTATGGGAAGTATCCATAATGGAAGCAGAGAAGTATTTGTAGAGCAATAGTTTGAAGATGATTCTCGAAAGATCAGATGGTACTTCAAAGTATCATACGAAACATATGAACAACTTGGGATGGATGAATACTCGATAAGTGCGAGGAATTATTTGCAGGGGTATTCCTGCGGTAAAGAACTGCAAGGCAGTAAGCACAAGATATTCTCGGATCAATAGGGAGAATTTCGGGGTATCTTGTAATAACAAGATCAACTAGGAATAAAATTAGGAACCACAAGTGTATGTATTTATCCATAGGGATATTTTGATGGTAGGGAATTGAAAAAGCAACGGGCACAAAGTCTCGATAGAACATTGGAGAGTATCCTCGAAATCCTTCGGTGTACCAAGTAATCATCTGGAGTAAGGGGCTCTCCGGGTGGAAGTAGTTATGAAAACCTAGAGTCGGCATTAGTAAAATCATTTAAACCGAATAGAAGAGAGATCAGAGTCCCAGAGTATAGGTCAAGGAATAAAAGATCCTAATACCACCCAATGGCGACGTGGGCCCGTAAGGCACAGAACAATGTTAGTAAAATTTTGTAATGTCTAGACTCGACTTCGACCAAGGAGTGTGGACGGGGGAATCCTACAGGCAGTCAGCTCTGATACCAACTTGTGAAGCCCCCAATTCAATCTTACACTAATCATGCATGCAAATGTGTACGATCAAGATCAGGTACTCATGGTAAGATATCACACGCAACTCTAAAAGTAAATTAAGTCATAAAAGCATCATATTACAAGCCAGGGGCCTTGAGGGATCGAATACAAGTGCTCAAACATAAACGAGTCAGCGGAAGCATCAATTTCTGAGTACGGACATAAGTTAAACAAGTTGCCATAAGATGGCTAGCACAAACTGGGAAACAGATCGAAAGAGGCGCATGCCTCCTGCCTGGGATCCTCCTAAACTACTACTGGTCGTCGTCGGCAGCCTACATGTAGTAGTAGGCACCTCCGGTGTAGTAGGAGTCGTCATCGGTGGCGGATGGCTCCTGGGCTCCATCATCTAGTTGGAACGACCGAGAAGAAAGGAAAGTGGGAAAAGAGGGAGCAAAGCAGCCATAGTACACATCCAAAGTACTCGCAAGCAAGGATCTATACTACATATGCATTGGTATCAATGAAATGGGTAGTATCTGTGTAGTGAACTGTAGAATGCCAGAATAAGAGGGGGATAGCTAGTCCTACCAAAGACTACACTTCTGGCAGCCTCCATCTTGAAGCATATAGAAGAGAGTAGATGGTAAGTTCACCAAGTAGCATCGTATAGCATAATCCTACCCGGCAATCCTCTCCTCGTCGCCCTGTGAGAGAGTAATCACCAGGTTGTATCTCGCACTTGAAAGGGTGTGTTTTTTTAAGTATCCAGTTCTAGTTGTCATAAGTTCAAGGTACAACTCCGGGTCATCCTTTTACCGAGGGACATGACTATTCGAATAGACAAACTTCCCTGCAAGGGTGCACCACATTACCCAACACGCTCGATCCCTCTGGCCGAGCACACTTTCTTGGGTCATGTCCGGCCTCGGAAGATCAACACGTCACAGCCCTACCTAGGCACAACAGAGAGGTCAGCACGCCGGTCTAAATCCTATGCATGCAGGGGCTGGGCCCATCTCCCGTTGCACACCTGCACGTTGTGAACGCAGCTGGTGAGCAGACCTAGCAACCTCCATTACAAAGGAAGTTGCGCTACGCGGTCCAACCCAGTGCACACCGCTCAGTCGCAGACGTCAAGAAGGCTTCGGCTGATACCATGACGTTGAGTGCCCATAACTATTCACGTGTAGTCGGTTAGTGTGTATAGGCCAGTGGCCAGACTCAGATCAAATACCAAGATCTCGTTAAGCGTGTTATTTTGAAGTAACCGCAGACGCCGACCAGGGCCAGGCCCACCTCGCATGTAGGTGGTCTCAACCTACCATGTCACTCTGCCATAAAGATCCATCCAGAGGGCCATCAGGACAAATGTCCTTTCAACCCCCAATCCATGAATCACTCGCGGGTACTCTACGAGTCGACCC
Source organism: Triticum dicoccoides (assembly GCF_002162155.2). Classification (NCBI taxonomy): domain Eukaryota; kingdom Viridiplantae; phylum Streptophyta; class Magnoliopsida; order Poales; family Poaceae; genus Triticum; species Triticum dicoccoides. The sequence continues at coordinate 338,637,243 of NC_041392.1, forward strand.
GTCTTTAGTCACCACATGTATCATGTATAAGATACATAGTATATACTCGTGATCACCTCCCTAGTGATCACGGCCCGATGGAATACTATATATAAGATACATAGTATAAGATACATGTATCATGGCAGACGGACAAGAATGTAGGTCCACTGATGGAATACTAGCATCCTATACTAAGCATATAGGATTGTAGGTAAGGGTAACAATTGTACAAACAATGACATGCTTTGAAGCAGAATAGTATTAACCAAAAGTAGTATACAGAAGGAATAGGCGATATCAGGTTGATAAAGGGGGGGGGGCTTGCCTGGTTGCTCTAGCTAGGAGCGATCATCATCGATGTAGTCGATCATGAGGGTATCAACAGCGATCTCGGGGTCTACCGGAAAGAAGTAATGGTGGTGGAACACAATAAATAACGGAGCAATCAAAGCAACACAAAGTATAACATGGCAATACGCGATGCTAGAGGTGACCTGGCGCAGTACTAGGTGATACCGGCAAAGGGGGGAAACATCCAGGAAAGTATTCCCGGTGTTTCCCGTTTTTGGGCAGATGAACCGGAGGTGGATTGTTGCATCTTCGCTATGCTAAGGATGTGTATAAAGTATTCAGATTCGTCTCGTCGTTCTGAGCAACTTTCATGTATAAAGTATTTTCATCCGAGTTACGGTTTATCTTCTATTAATTTCAAAAAAGTTTTAAATCATTTTCTGAATTCCTGGAATTATTCAATTAGAATTTTAATCCCTAAATACTTTTGTTACTAGGGTATTGGCCAGTCTATGTGTATGACCTGTGGGGTCCAGGGGGCTGAGTCAGCATGTATGGTCAGCAGTTGACCAGTCAATGTTGACTGGTCAACAGGGTCAGTGGGGCCCACATGTCATTGACTGCATCAGTCCAGTCTGCAAATTGACTGGTCAAACTAGTCGATAATACATCTGGGACCCACTTGTCAATGTCTCTGTTTCAATTAGGGGGTTGTTTTTAACGGTGGGTCCAAGATGTCAGTGACCCATTTTATTTAACATAGCTTAGTCCATTCTAATTAACTAGCAAGGTGGGACCCAGAGGTCAATTGTTCATTACTGGGCGCATCAGTGGTTAACGACGGTCCTGATGCGCAGGGTCCACCTGGCGGTGACCCACCTACGTTCCAGCGCGGTGGCGCGGTGGCGATGACTGCCGAAATGGTTGTGGGGCTCGGGTTTGGGTCTCTGGCAATGAAAATGGGCGGCGGAGTGGTGCGTTCGAACGAGGGTAGCACCACGAGTCATTTGGCGCAAACAGGAGCTGCTGGAGTGCCCGGAGTTGACTAGAGCATTGACAATAATGGCAGCCGGAACAAGTAGCTCAATGGAATCGAGCATAGGGGGCATGGTACGAAGAGCGGCGAGACCAATGGCCGGCAGCGGGCTTCTACAGGCGGGCGCGGCCAACGATGCGAGGAGTGGAAGGGGCCAGAGCGGGGCGAGGCCAGCGCGCGGCAGTAGTAGGAGCTGGCCTCGACGGGCGACCAAGGCCGTGGCCAGGGCGCCGAGTGTAGTGCTTCCGCTTGTGCACGGGCATAGCCGCTCCTCGGCAGTGTCGACGGCCAGCGCGAAGCATGGTGCTTCTAATGGGACGTGGGAGGGGGACTCCCTACTGTGGAGAGCCTCCGGGGCATGTACAGCCCTGCCCTGACACGTGGCTTGCACGGCAGGGCTAGACGAGGTTTATCTAGGCCCTCGTGAGCCAGTGCGGGACTCACGAGGTCCTACCTCAAGGCAGGTTGTGCCTGGTCTTGGTTCTTGTTCCCTGTGTTGGTCCTGTGAGGTGATTAGACATCTTGCGCCGAATGAATCTCTTGAGGTTCTTGCGTGAGAAAGATAAGCACCAATGGCACCAGGAGGTGATGTGAACGGGGTCGGCCCGCCAGACATAGCTCAGCCGCTGGATTTATCGATGCTGTTGGGACGGGCCCGAGCACAGACGCCGTGCTTTGCTAACTCATGTGAAGGGTCCTGAAGAAAGACGACCAGCGCACGGCTCCCATGCCGGGTGACAATCAAGCAGGTGATAGTCATAGATAGATTAAGCATGAAAGGCAACCTAGCTCAGGTAAATGCAGGGAAGATGCATGCCACTGGGTCAGGCCCGAGTGGCTTGGGGATGATGCAGCCCGAGGGGCGCCCCCAACAAGGTAAGCTAAAGACATAAAAAAGGAAAGATACATGCCACAGGGACGGACCAACGTTGCCTGGAAATGATGCAGCCCTGGGGGCGCTCCCAGCTGAATGAACTTGGAAAATGTCACCTGGTTCTGTTGATGAAAGAGAGTTGGCGAAGGGGCTAATCCTCATGAGCCACCGGGGCCCTGAGCCTCGGGAGGCTTTGGGGGTCCATGGGGTTCCTTCAGGACCGTCTTCATCTCCGTTAACATAGCGTGGTGCCTGGCATCCTAAGCCGCCAATATGCTCTGCAGGTTGCGCTGATAGGTGGTCACCACGCTCGACAGGCCAAAAGGCATGCGAACATAGCTGTGAGGTGGGCCCTCGCAGCGTCCCACGCGCGAAGGCAAGAAAAGCTCCTGAGAGGCGGCTCGGTTGAGGCCTGGGACATCGATGTAGACACGCAACCCGGCATCCTCGCCTGGATGGGGAGTTGCGCCTGGTGAGCGGCGGCTGCCGCGCATGGCCCTTGCGTCTTGCAGTTCCAAAGTGGTCTTGGTGATGAAATCCTGAACGGTGGGCACTCCTTGCCCTTTGTTCTCCCGAGGGCTTCCCTGGTGATGTTGGCAAAGTCTGAGGCCCTCCAAAAGAGAGCCCCCGAGCCCTGCCCGAGAGGGGCGCTGGGCGCGCTTTCCTATGCGATGGAGGGAGGCTCCCCAGGCGCGGGCGCCGATCCTGACGAGGCGCCGCTTGCCTGAGGCCCTTCATGGCACAACTGCTTTTTCTTCTTGGGGGTGGCCTCAGGAGGGCGCTCGCCCTGGCTGTCAGGCTCGTCGATTGCTGCAACTTGGAAGGCACGCTCGAGGGAGCACACCGCGTCTCTTTCCTTGCATGGGTCTGTGATGATTCCGCCGCTTCCCAACATCTTGAGGACATTGTAGCCGTGATGGGTCACCGCCATAAACTTGGCCAGGGCTGGATACCAGAGGATGGTGTTGCATGCCAGGCGAATGTAGGTGACGTCGAAGTCGATGAGTTCGGTGCGGTAGTTGTTGTGTTCTCCGAAGTTAACGGGCAGGCGGAACTGCTCGATCAGGGTAGTAGTGCCCTCGGTCACTCCTGAGAAAGGCTTGGTAGGCTGAAGCTGGTCATATGTCGAATGTGTCGAAGGACAGGACATTGAGCCATGCGTCGTCGTTGATGAGGGTCTTGGTAACTTGCACATTGCTGATGACTAGTGAACAGAGCATTGGGAGGATGCCTGCAGTAGCCACACACTCGAGCTGATCTGCCGAACTGAACGTGATGGGGCACCTGGACCATCTGAGCGGGTGTGTGGCCTCGAGCTTGGGGAGTAGTGCAGTCACTTCGCGAGCAAACTGTTTGAAGATACGCTACGAGGCTGGGGCTTGAGCTCCGCCCAAGATGCAAGCGATAGCGCGCGGCTCCTGGAAGCCCCCAGCCCCCTCGTCTTGGTGGTGGTCGTCATTCCTTCAGGGTGGTGGCGGTAGTGGAGGAAGGCCAGCGTTGCCTTGAGGATGATCCTCACAAGGCTGATCCCTCTAGTCACCCTCGCAAGGTTGATCCTGCTAGCGGTCCTCACGAGGTTGGTCATGCCACTCCTGGCGCGGGCCACGGTCGTCCTAGCATCCGCCACCACATCCTCCTCCTCGGCCGTAGCCCCGGTCGCTGCGCTCGGGGCGTCGACTGAAGCGTCATTCTCAAATGGCTCTGAGCTCTTGACAGTTGCTGGTGTTGTGGGTATGCAGGTTATGGAAGGCGCAGAATGGTTGACTGCTCTTGGATGACTCGGGAAGATCTGGGCTGCGCTTGGTGTCTAGCTCCGCCGCGAGCACGACCACTCCTTTGCGCTTCACGTCCTTGGCCTTGGCTTTCTTCTCCTCCGGGTCCGCAGCAGGGTGCTCGAGGAGGGAGAGGCGCCCCTCCTCAGCTCTTGCACACTTTGTCGTGATGTTGAACAACACCAAGGCCGTGCACAACTCCTCATGGATGGTGAGATTCTCCTTCATCTTGACATTGCGGACGGCATCGGAGAACGCTGAGATGATGGCCTCGTCGGTCACCTTGGGGACTTGATTAGCGCGCTGTTGAAGCACTGGATGTACTTCCGCAGGGTCTCTCCTGGTTGTTGCTTGATGCGGCGCTGGTCACCCGCGACCGGGGGGTGGTCGCGAGTGCCCTGGAAGTGGGCGATGAAGCGGTTGCGCATCTCGTCCCAGGAGGAAATCGAGCCTGGAGGCAGGTTCAAGAGCCAGGAGCGGGCACCATCTTTGAGAGCCATGGGAAACCAGTTTGCCATGACTTTCTCGTCGCCGTTGGCCGCCTCGATGCTCAGCTCATAGAGTTGTAGGAACTCCGCGGGGTCGGAGGTGCCGTCGTAGCGAGGAGGCAGATCTGGCTTGAACTTGCCCGGCCAGGCGACGCTACGCAACTCGGGGGTGAAGGCGCGGCAGCCGGCCGTGGTTACCAGGGCCCTACTTGGAGGTGGAACTTGGTCTTGGCGCCCGCGCGCCGCTACGGCAAGCGGCGTGGGGCCTTGCCACAGCAAACGATCCTGGCATGGCGGTGCAAGGATTGGCGGAGCGTTCCCTTGTGGCCGAGGGACTTCTTGACAGCTTCATTCTTCACGCGCGGGCGTTGGACACGGTGGGTCGTGCCGTGGAGCCGTGCGCCTTGGCGCTAGGGCGCCGTCTTGGTGTAGAGGTGGTGGAGGTGCTTCGTGAGCTGTGTCGCCCGTGGCTGGCGGAGGGCGAGGCAGAGAGTGGGGCGGCGCAGGGGAGCCTCATGCGGCGCGGACAAGCTCGGCGATGCGGTTAAGCCAGTCCTCGTAGAGGTCGTCGACTGGGCGGTAGAGTAGGAGCTCATGCGCCATGAGGAGTACGGCCCGTGCATCTGTGGGAACGCGACGAGCGTGAGATGACGAACCAGCGGGAGTCAGTGATGGGGTGGCGGTGCGGCCGTCCGGTCGCACCGAGGGGTGCAGCAAGGTCACTTGCTGCTCGTTCCCCGCCGGGCCGGTGGCGGCGTTGGCGGCAGGCGACGGAGAGCGACGGGGTGGCCCGCTGACAGGGGTCGTCTGAGCAACGCGTGTAGCGAGGGCAGCCCGACGCTCGGCGCGGGCGCGGCGTGCGTCCACCATGGAGATGATGAAGCGACGTGACGCGGAGCGACGTAAGGGAAGCTTCGGCGCACCTCTACCTAGTGCGCCAAATGTCGGATCATGGGTTCCGGCAAAACCCTTATGGTTCGAACACTGGGGTGAGCGGGAAGATCTCCCCCTACCGATCCACATCCTAGCTCAGCAAAGATCTTACAAACTAACTCGATGAACTCGCAACACAAAGGACACAAGATTTATACTAGTTCAGGCAACCATTGTGGTGTAATACCCTACTCCAGTGTGGTGGTGGTGGATTTCCTCTTGGGCTGAGGATGAACGGTACAAAGGGAAGAACTGCCTCCTGAGGTTGAGGTGTTCTTGTGCTTGGCGAACTTGTGTGTGTGTGGATTCGATTCACCCTCCATCCCCCTAGCTATGGTGGTGGCTAGTCCTATTTATAGAGGCCCTGGTCCTGTCCCGAAATATTGAGCGGAAAGGGAGCCAACAACAGCGAATTTGAAAGGGGACAACTAGTATAGCTTATCCTGATAAAAGTAGTCTTCGCCTGCCAAAGGCTTTGGTGGTGACGCTATGCTGGGCTCCATGATGACCTCCATCTTGCCGTCCTTCTGGTCTTGATCTTGTTGCACTAATATGGACACCTTTGCTTGACGCCTCGGTACTCCGCGCCTGCGCTTGCCCCCTTAGCACCAAAGAGGAAACAAGGACACTACGCGCTGGCACCCGCCTAGTCTCAATCGTCATGGCTCATATCACTAGAACCTCGCGAGCTTTGCCGTGCCTTGATCTCTCCGCCCCTCGTGAGCCTGCCTGGCGAGGACCCTCCTGACGAGGTCTTGTGTCGTCCGCCTCACAAGGCTTGGCCCCTCGCAAGGGTCTTGAATGTCTTGTTGATGAAGATGGGCCGTATGGGCCCGCTCGCAGAGCCACGCTATGGGTCGCAGGCAGGCAAGTTTGGGGACCCCCGTTCCCAGAACACCGACAACAGCAATAGCGGGCACGGCTATGGCGACGCACACGGGCGAACGAGGATGAGGGGAAGAGGAGGTCGAGGTTCCTGACATGCGATGGAGGGAAGAGGGGCAGCATTGCCAGAAGGCGCCGTTGGGGAGGAGGTCAAGGACGGGGAGGCGACGCCGACGGCGAGGGCGGAGGGGTCGGAGCAGCGATGATGATGGGTGGCGTTGGGGCGGGGCGGATCCGAGGGAGTGAGGAGGGGCGAGGACGTCCTGCGGGTTTGGCGACCGGCAGTCCACGGATACCGGGGGCAGCATCGACAAGGTCGGGTGGGGAGGGCAACGGGGCTTGGCTGATCCCGATCCAGGCGGGGGGAGGAGAGTGAGAGGACGAGTGGTGGTCGTGGGGCTAGGGTTCGATGCGCCCAGGGGGTATAGGCCAGGGGCTGGGACGGCCGGTTGTTGGCTTTGTGGCCAGCTGGGCTACAGCCCAGCAGGGGGGTTTCTTTTTGTTTCTTTTGGTTTTTGTTTATTTGTGTTTTCTTTTTCCTTTTACTTATTTTACTTTTTTTACCTTAGTTTTTGATTTATTATAGTCTTGTAAAATACCATATTTAACTCCTAAATTAGTGTCATGGTCTAGCCCTCTTCCTCAAAAAGGTTTCCCCCCCCCCCAAACAAAACATTTTAACAATTTAATATTTATAGAAGGCACTAATTTAATTGTTATAGCCAATGGTTTAGTTAGTTTGGAGCATTTACATATTTTATACAAATGTGGCTTCATCACCAAAATTACCTACGCATTATATGTCACCTCTCAAACATTTTAGTTTTAATGTTTGAAAAACTTTTAATGTTTGCCTTTATTTCAAATTTGAATTTGGATCAGTTCTTAACTAACGCGAGATTAGCAACAGGGATCGTGGTGACGTGGCACCATTAGTAGGGTATTACTGTAGCTTAAATATTCGGGCGTCACAATGGTTAATGAAGGTATCATCTTGGGGCATAAAATTTCTGAAAGAGGTATATTGAAGTTGATAAAGCTAAAGTATTTGCTATTGAAAGATGCCATGTCCTAAAGATATCAAAGGTATAAGAAGTTTCCTTGGTCATGCTAGTTTCTATAAGAGGTTTATTAAAGAATTCTCTAAAATTTCTCGGGCTCTCACTAATCTCTTGCAAAAAGATGTTCCTTTTGTTTTTGATGATGACTGTGTAGAAGTATTTGACATACTTAAGAAAGCCTTGATTTCTGCACCTATTGTTCAACCGCCTGATTGGAATTTACCCTTTGAAATTATGTGTGATGCTAGTATTTTGTTGTTGGTGCTATTCTAGGGAAAAGAGTTGATAAGAAATTGAATGTTATTCAATATGCTAGTAAGATTCTAGACAGTGCCTAGAAAATTATGCTACTACTCAAAAAGAATTTTTAGGAGTTGTTTTCGCTTGTGATAAGTTCAAATCCTATATTGTTGATTCCAAAGTAACTATTCACACTGATCATGCTGCTATTAAATATCTTATGGAAAAGAAAGATGCTCAACCTAGACTTATTAGATGGGTTCTCTTGTTACAAGGATTTGATTTGCATCTTATTGATAGAAAGGGGGCTGAGAATCCTGTTGCAGACAATTTGTGTAGGTTAGAAAATGTTCTTGATGACCCACTTCCTATTTATGATAGCTTTCCTGATGAGCAATTAGCTATCATAAATGCTTCTCATAATACTCCATGGTATGCTGACTATGCTAATTATATACCACCTAGTTTCACATACCAGCAAAAGAAAAAGGTTTTCTATGATTTAAGACATTACTTTTGGGATGACCCCCACACTTATATAGAAGGAGTAGATGGTGTTATTAGACGTTGTGTACCTGAGCGTGAATATGAACAGATCCTATGCAAGTGCTACTCCGAGTCTTACGGAGGACACCATGCTGGAGATAGAACTGCACATAATTGGTATTGCAATCCAGTTTTTATTGGCCTACTCTCTTCAAGGATGCTCGTAAGTTTGTCTTGTCTTGTGATGAATGCCAGAGAATTGGCAATATTAGTAGACGTCGGGAAATTCCTACGAATTATTCACTTGTTATTGAACCATTTGATGTTTGGGGCTTTGATTATATGGGACCTTTTCCTTCGTCTAATGGGTATACACATATTTTAGTTACTGTTGATTATGTTACTAAGTGGGTAGAAGCTATTCCAACTAGTAGTGTTGATCATAACACTTCTATTAAGATCCTTAAAGAAGTTATTTTTCCAAGGTTTGGAATCCCTAGATATTTAATGACTGATGGTGGTTCACATTTTATTCATGGTGCTTTCCGTAAAATGCTTGCTAAATATGATGTTAACCATAGAACTGGATCTCCATATCATCCTTAGTCTAGTGGTCAAGTAGAATTGAGAAATAGAGAGATTAAATTAATTTTGCAAAAATACTATTAATAGATCAAGAAAGAATTGGTCTAAGAAACTTGATGATGCATTATGGGTTTATAGAACTGCTTATAAGAATCCTATGGGTATGTCTCCGAATAAAATGGTTTATGGAAAAGCATGTCACTTACCTCTTGAACTGGAACATAAAGCTTATTGGGCTATCAAAGAGCTAAACTATGATTTCAAACTTGCTGGTGAGAAGAGGTTATTTGACATTAGCTTGCTTGATGAATGGAGACCCCAAGCGTATGAGAATGCCAAGTTTTTTAAAGAAAAAGTTAAAATATGGCATGACAAGAGGATACAAAAGCGTGAGTTTAATGTAGGTCATCATGTTTTGCTATACAACTTTCGCTTAAGATTTTTTGCAGGAAAGCTTCTCTCTAAATGGGTAGGTCCACACATTATAGAGGAAATCTATCGTTCGGGTGCCATAAAAATCAACAATGCCGAAGGCACAAATCCGAAGGTGGTAACGGTCAAAGAATCAAACATTACATCTTAGGTAGTCCCATAAATGTTGAGACCAATATAATTAATACCATAACACCGGAGGAGTACATAAGGGATACTTTCCAAAACGTTTCAGACTCCAAAAAGGAATAGGTATGTGGTACGGTAAGTTAACCGACTCCAAAACAGTTCTAATGGCAATTTTTCTCTGTTTTGGAATATTTAAAAAATTAGGAAAATTTAAAGTAGTCAGAAAGAGACACGAGGCGACCACAAGGGTGGAGAGTGCGCCCTACCCCCCTGGGCACGTCCCCTGCCTTGTGGCCACCTTGTGTGCCTTCTGGACTCCGTTTTCTTGCACAATACTTATTTTGGTCGGTAGAAATTCAATATATAATCTCCCGAAGGTTTTGACCATCGTACGACGACAAAATCCTCTATTTTCATTTTGAGCTGTTTTCTACTAGAGTTTTCAAGACCAGGCATCATGTCGTCCTCCTCCTCCAACAACGCAGGCGACGATGCTTGGCTAATGAAGATAGAGATGAAGAGAGGGGGAACCCAACGAGGGTGATGAGATCAAGAAGGTCGCGGGAGATCAAGTTCCGGCAGCGGAAGAAGAACACATCCTTCAACCATACTACAATCATCTTACCCCTACTAAAATTGAAGCTTTTAAGATCATTGAAATAGTTCATGTGCAAAATAATATTTCACTCGTGAAAATATTCTGTTGCAAGAGCATATTATCACACTCTAGAGCATCATTCATAGATTGGAGTATCTCATGCACTCGAAGTGTGGCACTACATCTTCAACAACTCCATCATCACCACCTCCGAAGAAAGAAACATAAATATATTGGTATGGGCACTCCCCTTGGAATTTGCCAAGCTTGGGGGAGGTGCCCCGGTATCGTATCACCATCACATCTTTATCTTTATCGTTTTTCTTAGTTCGATCCTTCTGGTTATATCTTGATCTAGTAGAATAAGTTTTTAGTATGATCTATCTTTGAGTTTTGTTTTCATCTCTATCTATGTAATTGAGTCCGGGTTATATATCTAATAAAGAGTAGTTTTGAGTTGAAGGCTTTGCTTCCTTGCTATGGTCTTGAGGGAATTAAATAAAAGAAATAAAAATATTATATATTGATCTTATGGAGAGTAATGACTTCACATATAAAGTGTATGATGAATAACAGTTGTTGAGAGTTCACAAACATAGTTTCGGTCATTGTTGCAATTAATAGGAAGTAATAAAGAAAGAGAGGCTTCACATATAAATATACTATCTTGGACATCTTTTGTAATTGTGAGCACTCATTAAAATATGACATCCTAAAAAGTTGATGTTGGACAAGGAAGACAACATAATGGGTTATGTTTTCTTATATCCGAATAGAAGTTATATTGTCATGGATCATCCAACATGTTGATCTTGCCTTACCATCTCATGCTAGCCAAATTATTTGCACCAAGTAGGGATACTACTTGTGCTTCCAAACATCCCTTAAACCAATTTTTCCATGAGAGTCCACCATACCTACCTATGGATTGAGTAAGATCCTTCAAGTAAGTTGTCATCGGTGCAAGCAATAAAAATTTCTCTCTAAATATGTATGATCTATTAGTGAAGAAAATAAGCTTACTATGAACTTGTGAATTGGAAGAAATAAAAGCGACAGATCGCATAATAAAGTTCTTTATCACAAGCGGTAATATAAAGTGACGTTATCATAAGGTATTATTGTTGACATTACCCTTGAGGTAAAAGGTTGGGAGGCGAAACTAAAAGCCCCTATCTTTCTCCGTGTCCGACTAAAGCTTTGAACCCATAAGTATCGTGTGAGTGTTAGCAATTGCAAAAAATTAAATGATAGTTGAGTGTGTGGACTTGCTGAAAAGCTCTTATATTGCCTCTTTCAGATGTTATGATAAATTTCAATTGCTTCAATGACTGAGAACACAGTTTGTTAGTTTTCAATAAAGTCTCTGATTCATACTTTACCTTGTGAATGAATTATTACTTTAGCATAAGAAATTATATGACATTATATGTTGTTGTTCTAAAGATGATCATGACGACCTCATGTCCGTATTTTATTTTATCGACACCTCTATATCTAAACATGTGGACATATTTTTCGATATCGTCTTTCACTTGAGGGAAAGTGAGGTCTAAGCATGGGGGAGTTAATACGTCCATTTTGCATCATGCTTTTGTATCTATATTTATTGCATTATGGGTTGTTATTACACATTATATCACAATACTACCGCCGTTTCTCTCTTATTTTATAAGGTTTACATGAAGAGGGAGAATGCCGGCAGCTGGAATTCTAGACTATAAAAGGAGCAAATATTAGAGACCTATTCTGCAAAACTACAAAAGTCCTGAAACTTCACGAAGAATTGTTTTGGAATATAAAAAAAAATTGGCGAAGAAAGCACTAGAGGGGGACCACCTGCCATCCACAAGGGCGGAGGGTGCGCCCCCTGCCTTGCGCGCCACCTAGCAGGACCCCGACGCCCATCTTCTGCTATATGGTGTGTTTTGACCTGGAAAAAAAATCAGAAGGAAGCTTTCAGGGTGAAGTGTCGCCGTCTCGAGGCGGAACTTGGGCATAACCAATCTAGGGCTCCGGTGGAGCTGTTCTGCCAGGGAAACTTCCCTCCGGGAGGGGAAATCGAAGCCATCGTCATCACCAACGATCCTCTCATCTAGAGGGGGTCAATCTCCATCAACATCTTCACCAGCACCATCTCCTCTCAAACCCTAGTTCATCTCTTGTATCCGATCTTTGTCTGAAAATCTCAGATTGGTACCTGTGAGTTGCTAGTAGTGTTGATTACTCCTTGTAGTTGATGCTAGTTTGTTTATTTGGTGGAATATCACATGTTCATATCCTTATTGATAATTAATGCTCCTCTGATTGTGAACATGAATATGTTTTGTGAGTAGTTATGTTTGTTCTTGAGGACATGGGAGAAGTCTTATTATAAGTAATCATGTGAATTTGGTATTTGTTCGATATTTTGATGAGATGTATATATGTTGTCTCTCCTCTAGTGGTGTTATGTGAACATCGACTACATGACACTTCACCATGATTTGGACCTAGGGGAAGGAATTAGGAAGGAATAAGTAGATGATGGGTTGCTAGAGTGACAGAAGCTTAATCCCTAGTTTATGTGTTGCTTCGTAAGGGGCTGATTTGGATCCATATGTTTCATGCTATGGTTAGATTTATCTTCATTCTTATTTTGTAGTTGCGGATGCTTGCGAGAGGGGTTAATCATAAGTGGGAAGCTTGTCCAAGGAAGGGCAGCACCCAAGCACCAGTCCACCCACATATCAAATTATCAAAGTAATGAACGTGAATCATATGAGCATGATGAAAACTAGCTTGACGGTAATTCACATCTGTCCTCGGGAGCGCTTTGCTTTATCTACGAGTTCGTCCAGGCTTGTCCTTTGCTACAAAAAGGATTGGGACACCTTGCTGCACCTTAGTTACTTTTGTTACTTGTTACTCGTTACGAATTATCTCGTCATACAACTATGTGTCACTGATAATTTCAGTTCTTGTAGAGAATACCTTGCTGAAAACTGATTGTCATTTCCTTCTGCTCCTCGTTGGGTTCGACACTCTTACTTATTGAAAGGACTACGATAGATCCCCTATACTTGTGGGTCATCAACAATGGTGATGATGTTGTTCCCCTCCTCGCGATGGGAAGGATCCCCTCCTTCTCCTTGCCAATCCCTCCTCTGGATGAACTCCGGAGCCAAGGGTTATGTCTTTTGGATGAGTTTCTAATGTCTTTGGGCATCTGATCCATGACCAGATTCGATGGGTTAGAAATACTCGATCTGGCGGTGTGCCATACGACCGTTCATATGGGTGCTCGCGGTGGTATGGAACGTCATCTTTCGCTCTGGAAGCGTGACGGTGCCCTATTCTTCAGCCTTCTTGCTTGATTTTTTGATGGAAAGTGATTATCATTTTAAATATGTGATTCCACTATCATTTCTCGGGATTTTCTCCATTATATGATAATTTATCCAAAAGACGTCACCTGAGGGATTATCAACAAAAATAAGTGTGCGAACACAGTAAAATTCCACAAAGCCTACCATGCAGGCACAAAATACATAGCAAACCTATCAGATAAATTGGATTCATCAACTCTCCCAAGCTTAAGTATTGCTCATCAATGAGCAAGTACCATGGCTTGTAAAGAAGTTCAACCTTATGTTTATGAGATATGGATATGAAAAAGGCATGAGTCCATCAGTTTTTAGGGGAACGGTTTAGGATAAAAGGTTTGTGACAAATGATAGCTCATATTCATTGTGATAATGATCATGCAGGCTCCCACACTCTGTCACTTAATTTTATTGTGGACATGTAACAACTTCATATCCTAGTTCATCGTTGTTTCAACCGGGCAAGCAGTTGTTCTTTTCCTCTTGTTCTTTTTGAGATCTCATGTTCTTTATATATGATTTAGTCTCATATCATTAAGACATGTTGAAGGCTCATTTCATCTTTTGTATGATATGCAAGCCAAACATGAATCTTAGAAAGACTTAATCTAAAAGAGCACTTTTAAAATTTTTAAGAGGATTATTTTACTTGCTTGCCCTTTTTGTGAGTTGAACCCTCAATGAACTAGAATATATAGTTATTTCATCTCCTTTAAAAATTTAACAACTGCAATGTGGAGTTCTTATAATCATTATGCAAGTAATTATGTGCTACTATTTGATCACAACAATCATCAAATATGTTCTCAACCGAGCAGCAATGATCTCACACATTAGGATATGCATATACTCATCAGAAAGGATCATCCGTTATTCAAGAGAAAAATGATAGTGCAACCTTATTGAAAGTAAACCCTAATCTCGACTTGTGGATAGGAATTGCAGAAAGGTAAAGATATAGAGTGCACGTCAATATCTGATACATCTCCATCGTATCTAGGTTTTTTTTATTGTTTCATGCCAATATTCTAAAGCTTCTATGTACTTTTGGCAATATTCTATATTATTTTTGGGACTAACATATTGATCCAGTGTTAGTTCCTGTTTCTTGCATGTTTTTTGTTTCATGGAATATCCTATCAAACAAAGTAAAAACGTGATAAAATTTAATGGAGAATTATTTTGGAATATATATGTGATTTTTGGGAAGCAGAATCAACGCCAGACGACGCCCGAGTGGGCCACAACCTCAAGGGGCGCGCCCCTACCCTGGGTGCGCTTGGCAAGCTTTTGGCCACACCGTAGGTAGGTTGTAGGTGTCCCTTAGCCGCATGTAAGCATATATCCGAATAAAAATCATGTTAAAATTTCAGCCCAATCAGAGTTATGGATCTCCGGATATTTAAGAAACAGTGAAAGGCTAGAAACAGGAATGTGAAACAGAAGAGAAATATACACAGAGATACAATCTCAGAGGGGCTCTCGCTATTCTGTCGCCATGTAGGCCATGGACCAGAGGGGAAACCCTCCTCCCATCTAGGGGGGTGGTCACGGAAGATAAAAAGGAGGGGGCTCACTCCCCCTCTCTCCCAATGGTGTCGGAACACCATCAGGGCAATCATCGTGTGATGACAATCTACACCAGCACCTCCTTCGTCTTCACCAACATCTTCATCACCTTCCCTCATCTATATTCAGCGGTCCACTCTCCTTCAACCCGTTGTACCCTCTACTTGAACATGGTGCTTTATGATTCATATTATTACCCAATGATGTGTTGCCATCTTATCATGCTTGAGTAGATTTTTGTTGTCCTATTAGTGATTGGTGAATTGCTATGATTTGTTTAATTTTCTTGTAGTTATGTTGCTGTCCTTTGGTGCCCATCATATGAGTGAGCATGTGTATCACACCATAGGATTAGTTCTATGTTGATAGGACTATGCATTGGAGGGCAAGAGTGATGGAAAGTTCTTCCTAACATAGAAATTGATGCATACGGGATTAAACGGGAACCAATATATCTTAATGCTATAGTTGGGTTTACCTTAATGAACATTAGTAGTTGCAGATGCTTGCTAATAGCTCCAACCATAAGTGCTTAGAATTCCATGTAAGGGATGACATGCTAGCAGTGGCCTCTCCCACATAAAAACTTGCTATCGGTCTAGTAACGTACTCAATTACTTAGGGATAATTCCGCAAATCCTACCACCACTTTATTGTACTAACATACTAACTTTATTGTACTTTTATTAGAACAAAACCTAACATTTATTTTCATGTTATTTATTATCTTGCAATCCTATCCTAGTTCACCTACAATGTACATATAGTTTCATACTTGTTCTAGGTAAAGCAAACATTAAGTCTACGTAGAGTTGTATCGGTGGTTGATAGAACTTGAGGGAATATTTTTTCTACCTTTAGCTCCTTGTTGGGTTCGCCACTCTTACTTGCCAAGAAAGACTACAATTGATCCCATACATTTGTGAGTTATCAAGACCTTTCTTAAGCGTCGTTGCTGGGGAGCAATAGCATGGGGTGAATATTCTCGTGTGTGCTTGTTTGCTTTATCACTAAGTAGATTTTATTTTCTGTTCTAAGTTGTTTTATATCTTTAGTTATGGATACGGAACACGAAATACCAAAACAAATTTGGTGTACTTGCAACTCATGGAGATGGAGAACCTCCTAAAACCCTCGATGCTCGTCATGTGAAAAATATTAAACACTACTTTGATAATCCCGAGAAAACCCAATTCAACTTGATAATGGGAGACACGTTGGATCAACATGAATACTTTAGGGATTATCGCTTGACTCAAAAAGGGAAACTGTTATGGGATCAAATTGAAATGTTGCATTGGTATGTTTGGGATCTATGCTTGATATATGATTATACTTGTTGCTCTAGGATGAAGGCTCCACAGCTTCCCTTTTCATGTGAATTTAATGATAATGCAACCTTGGCTTCTTATGCTAACGGTATATACGATTACTATGATGTGGAACAAATAAAAGAATTTGTCACTTTTAAGGGTGCTTATGAAAATGAATCTTTGTTTGATAAGTGTGAAAATTATCATAATGCTGTTTACAGGCCTGAAAATTATGATATACCTAAATATTGCTATGAAAATTATGAATATAATGCCGATATTAATGAGTTTATTGAGAAATTCTCCGCTCTCCAAGAAGAGATTGATATTTTGTAGGAAACTATGGAAGAAGAAATTGATGACACTGTGAGCTCATTAGATGCAAAAGGCGACGAGGAGAGTGAAGATCAAAAGGAGGAAGAGCTGATTGGCTACCCATGCCCACCTTCTAATGAGAGTAACTCTTTAACCCATACATTGTTTAATTTCCCTTCATGCTTATCAAAGGATGAATGCCATGATGATTGTTATGATCCCTTGGAATCGTTTGAAATATCCCTTCTTGATGAAATTGATGCTTGCTCTGCTTGTGGCCATGATGCCAATATGAATTATGCTTATGGAGATGAACTTACTATAGTTCCTTATGTTAAGAATTAAATTGTTGCTATTGCACCCATACATGATAGTCCTATTATATTTTTTAATTCTCCCAACTACAATATATCGGAGAAGTTTGCAGTTATTAACGATTATATTGATGGGTTGCATTTTATCATTACACATGATGATTTTGATATGCATGTGCTTTCTTCTCCTACTTCCAATTATTATGAGATAGTAACTACATCTCCACATCTCTATGTTTCCAATGCGATAAAATTGCAAGAAACTACTTATGCTATGTATTGGCCTTTTGTGACGCCCGGATGTTTAAGCTACAGTAATACCCTGCTAATGATGCCACGTCACCACAATTACTGTTGTTAATCCCGCGTTAGTTCAAAGCGATTCAAATTCAAATTTGAGTTAATGGCAAACATCAAAAGTTTTCAAACATTAAAACTAAAATGTCCGGTTTGCGGCAAATATTCCGTACTAAATTTTGGTGAAGAAACCACACTTCTATAAAGCATTTAAGTGCCCTATATTGAATAAAGTAGTAGCAAAAATAAATATTTAAATGTTTTTATAATTAATAAAATGTAAAGATATTTTATTTAGGAGGTAAACTTTTTGTGGCAGTGCGTTTAGTGGTAATACAAGTTTAGGGATCATTTTGTATTTTACAAAACTAAAATAAAATATAAAACAGTAAAAGAAAGATAAATAACAAGAAAATAAAAAAATAAAACATAACCCTCCCTCCACTGGGCCAACCGGCCCAACAGGCCACCAGGCCGGCCCACCAGCCGCGCCCATACCCCCACTGCTCCCGAAACCCTAGAGCCCCACCCCAGTTTCCCCCCATGATCCCCGAAACCCTAGAGGATGCACGACCCCATCGCTCTCCCCACTCTCCCCTTGCTCTCTTCGCCCCCCTCTGCCCGACCTGGAGCGGGGCACGGCGCCCCGTCCCCGTCTCCCTGTCGCATCGACGCCGCCCCACCGACTCCACCGGCGTCGCCACACCCCGCCCTGCGTCGGACGCCGTCGTCTCCCCGCCTCGCCCCCGACACCCGCGGCGCCCCGAGGCCGACATCGCGGCGCGGAGCCACCTCGTTGTCGGACCGCGCCGCCCGTCGCCGTTGGCCACCGCTGCCCGGAGCGCTCCATCGCCGGCCTGCCTCCTTCACGCCGATGTCGTCCCCGGCATCCTCCCCGTGCCCCATTGCCCGAACCCCTACAGCCCCCGGTGAGGCCCCGGGCCTTCCTCCACTCCATTCCCCCCGTTCAGCTCGTTGTCGACCGCATGACGCGAGCCCCGCTCGTTCGCCCGCGGCCTGCCGGCGTCGCCCGCTCGCGCCGCCCGCGTTGACCTTCCCCACTCGTCGCTGCACATGCTGCTGCAGATGCTGCGTCCCACCGCGCCGACCGGCCCCGTCCTCTCCTTCCCCCGCGCAGGCGCACAAGGCCGCGGCCTCCTCCCCGTGCAGCGCATGGAACGGCACACCGGCGCGCGCATTCTTCCCTGCCGCCTGAACCATGCCGCCTCCACTCTGTCGTGCCGCGCCACCCAGTCACCCGCCTCGGCTTCGCCTGCCGTAGCGGCCTCACCGCGCTACCCGTAGGCCTCCACCGCCTCCCCTCGCCGGCGTTGTGGGCGCCGGCAGCCGCGCCGAGCTGGCGCCCAGTCCCCCCCCAATCGGGTGCCCGCGTGCCCCTGCGCACGTCGCCCGCACACCCGAACCCGATAGGCCACTATGGGCCTATGACAAACGGGGCCCACGCCCAGAACGAAAAAATAAATAAATTATTATTAATATAAATAAATAAATAAAGAAAGAAATAATTAACTTAATTAATTTTGATTAATTAAGTTAATCAACTATTTAAACTAATTACATATTAGTTACCTAATTAACCTGATTAGTTAATTAATTAATTAGTCAATGACAGTGGGGCCCACCCCCTTAATTAATCATGATTAGGTTAATTAATATGTTTAATTATAATGGGTCACTGACAGGTGGGACCCACCTGTCAGGTTGACCAGGTTAATGCTGACGTCATGAATGTTGAATTTAAATAATTAAATAAATCCTAAAAATGATTTAAATCTTTTAAAATTAATATAAAATAAATCGTAGCTCGGATGGAAAAATTTTGTACATGAAAGTTGCTCAGAACGACGAGATGAATCCGGATTCGCAGCCCGTTCGTCCGCCATGCATCCCTAGCATAGTGAACATGCAACTTTCCCCCTCTAGTTCATTTGTCTGAAAACGCGAAACACCGCGGATATTTTCCCGGATGTTTCCCCCCTTCATCGTTATCAACTCCTACCGCATTAGAACACGTCTAGCTCGGCATGTTGTCCTATTATGCACTTGCTTGCTATGTATTTACTGTTTCTCCCCCCTCTTCTCTTTGGTAGACCCCATGACGATGCTGATGCCCCTGTGGTCGACTATGTCACCGATGACCCCTCCTTGTCTGAGCAACCAGGCAAGCCCCCCTTTGATCACCAGATATCGCCTACTCTTCTCTATACTACTTGCATTAGAGTAGTGTAGCATGTTACTGTTTTCCGTTATTCCTATCCTGATGCATAGCCTGTCCTTGCTACTACTATTGTTACCATTACCTGCTATCCTACTGCTTAGTATTGGATGCTAGTGTTCCATCAGTGGCCCTACACTCTTGTCCGTCTGCCATGCTATACTACTTGGCCGTAATCACTTCGGGAGGTGATCACGGGCATATACTATATACTTTACAATGTTACATTACCTGTGGTACTGTTCGGAGTTGGGGGCTGAAGGGGCAGGTGGCTCCATCCCGGTAGAGGTGGGCCTGGGTTCCCGATGGCCCTCGACTGTTACCTTGTGGCAGAGCGACAGAGCAGGTTGAGACCACCTAGGAGAGAGGTGGGCCTAGCCCTGGTCGGCATTCGCGGATGCATAACACGCTTAACGTGATCTTGGTATTTGATCTGATTCTGGCTACTGGCCTATACGCACTAACCATCTACGCGGGGACAGTTATGGGCACTCGACGTCGTGGTATCAGCCGAAGCCTTCGTGACGTCAGCGACTGAGCGGCGTGCGCCGGATTGGACTGGAACGCCTGCTAGGCTAGGTCTGCTTCCGGCCGCGTTCGCAACGTGCAGGTGTGCAAAGGGCGATGGGCCCAGACCCCTGCGCCATAGGATTTAGACTGGCGTGTTGACCTCTCTGTTGTGCCTTGGTAGGGCTGCGACATGTTGATCTTCCGAGGCCGGCATGACCCAGGAAAGTGTGTCCGGCTAAATGGGATCGAGCGTGTTGGGTTATGTGGTGCACCCCTGCAGGGAAGTTAATCTATTCGAATAGCCGTGATCTTCGGTAACAGGACGACTGGGAGTTGTACCTTGACCTTATGACAACTAGAACTGGATACTTAATAAAACACACCCTTCCAAGTGCCAGATACAACCGGTGATCACTCTCTCACAGGGCGACAAGGGGAGGATCATCGGTTAGGGTTATGCTATGCGAGGCTACTTGGTGAATTTACCATCTATTCTCTTCTACATGCTGCAAGATGGAGGTGGCCAGAAGCGTAGTCCTCGACAGGATTAGCTATCCCCCTCTTATTTCGGCTTTCTGCAGTTCAGTCCACATATGATACCCTTAATCCATTTGATACCAATGCATACATATGTATTTTAGCTCCTTGCTTGCAGGTACTTTGGATGAGTACTCACGGTTGCTTTGCTCCCCCTTTTCTCCTTTCTATACTCGATTGTTGCAACCAGATGTTGGAGCCCTGGAGCTAGACGTCATCGTCGACGACTACTACTACTACTCGGGAGGTGCCTACTACTACGTGCAGCCCGCTGACAACTACCTGGAGTAGTTTAGGAGGATCCCAGGTAGGAGGCCTGCGCCTCTTTCGATCTGTATCCCAGTTTGTGCTAGCCTTCTTAAGGCAAACTTGTTTAACTTATGTATGTACTCAGATATTGTTGCTTTTGCTGACTCGTCTATGATCGAACTCTTGTATTCGAGCCCTCGAGGCCCCTGGCTTGTAATATGATGCTTGTATGATTTATTTTATTTGTAGAGTTGTGTTGTGATATCTTCGTCCCTGATCTTGATCGTACACGTTTGCGTGTATGATTAGTGTACGATTGAATCGGGGGCGTCACAAGTTGGTACCAGAGCCGACTGCCTGTAGGAATCCCCTTCCCAACTCCTTGGCCGAAGTCGAGTCTAGTCATTGAAAAACTTTTACTAACATGGCCGTGTGGCTTACGGGCCCACGTCGCCATTGGGTGGTATTAGGATCTTTTACTCCTTATCTATACTCTGGGACTCTGATCTCTCTTCTATTCGGGTTAAATGAATTTTGCTAAATCTAACATTAGGATCTCGTTATCACTTTCACCCGGAGAGCCCCTTATTTCTGATGATCGTCTGCTGCACATGAAGACCCTGAAGATACTCTCCACTGTTAACCCGAGAACTTGTGTTCATTGCATTTGCAATTCCCTACCACCAAAATATCCCTATGGATAAGTATTTACACCTGTCGTGCTTACTTTTATTCCCAGTCGATCTTGTTGTTGTAAGATACCCCAAGAATACTTTGTGCCTACTGCCTTGCAGTTCTTTGCCACATGAATACCCCTACGGGTAATTTCTTGCACTTATTGAGTATCCACTCATCCCCAGTTGATTCATGTATTTCATAAAAGTCTTCAAAATACCATTCGATCTTCCGAAAATCCTGAGCAGCCTATTGATCTTGAAATTCTTGCTTGCTTGCATTATGGATAATCCCATAAGTCTCGTAATCTTATTGACATCCCTTTTCTTTATGATCTTAAGTCCGTTGATTCAATATGTTGAGGATGCTCCCATTCCTTAGTCGAATCCTAGAATTCATCCTTTTGGCTCAGACGTCATTTTAAACATGAGCTGGATCTCGACCAATAAAATTGTCGTCGATTGTACCCCTAAGGCTATTCAACTTATCCATCCCCAATCAGAGCTTTGCTTCTGATCCCTTGTCTTGGAATTCATAATTTAGTTGCATTTGAGCTTTGAGTTAGTCAGTTGTTTCTATAATCCGATGCACTTGCATTCATTCTTCATTTGATAGAGTACCGAAACTCACATCAGCTTCGTTGTAGACCACCAGACCTCTTGTTGGATTATTATCTGACAGTGTCCTTCATATTCAATAACCTTGTGAGCCTTTCCATGGGTATATAATGCCTTTGGTAAATTGTATCCTCTGCTTTGTTAACCATGTTCTACTTTCGAGCTTGCATTATTTACTCATGAACTTTGTGGTATATGTTTCTAAGATGCCCCGATGAGTTGAACCAACGCCTTCCCTAATCTGTGTGAACCCGAAAGATTTCACGGGTCATACTTATCTGGTATTGCACCAGGTAAAACTTTCAACAACTAATGTCATTTTCGAAATACAAGAGGTGAATGGAAGGTTATGCATTGAGGAAGCGGGAGTCGACCTTGAACTTTGTGTTCATGCCCATGGACACGATGTAGATCTTATCATTAAAGCTTCTCTTAATTAATTATTCCTTTGGTATAAGTTCATCTTATATCTGGGATCTGGCCTTTTGCAATCGTGGTTCCGACCATGTTCTCCTTTAAATACCATTTCTCGTGCAAGTTTAAGCACTTGTCTTCTGTGGAGTAATACCCCAGACCAACCTCTACTTTGATTTGTCATCGAGTATTACCCCCCTGGTATCTCAAGATTATCACAGAACTGCATAACCTCTTATGAGTTCTTCATCAAGTGCTACATTCTCATTGATTCCAATTTTTCATGGGCTCTGAGTAATTTAACACTCAAAGACATCGATAACTGAATCGAGTCCGCACTGCGATTCAACAACTCTTAGTAATCTTCAATGCGTACGAGTTTGTACTCGATCGTGTCATTCCCAGCTGATTGACCACATCATCATCGTCAGGCTGACTGCTTGACCATTCTACCTATGTCCTTCATCCTCGAGACACAATCCCGACCGTGCTCTAAGTTTACATCGAACTTTCAGCATCATATTGTTTGTCTTGAGAGACAACTCTGAATTCTGAGATGGCATCTTATCTATGGTTATAATAACCTTTTGCTTCACCATTCCCTTGGCTTGATGTCATCGCCGAGCAATTGCATCCTCATGGAGCCTCTCGACAAAATTTGTTGTGATCATCATCAACATTTTAACTCCTTCCAAGATACCAATCGAATTCATGATGGGAAATACCATCCTTTCCCTTGATGATTTGTGTTATCATCGACCACTTATTGCCTTTTGTTCAACACAAACTTGTTCATGTTTTGTGTTATACCTTGAGTTCCTTGCTACCCAGCATTGTTCTTCTTTACCTTGGATATTAGCACATTTTATGGCAAGAATGTCGTGAGAATTTCACCACCTCCTGAGAATTCTTGATACAAGTAATACTTATCACCATCACCATTCCTTCTGGGTCCTCGTGTTGTTCCTAACCGGAACACCGACAAATGAACTATGATGTGTGAATTCAAAACTTCCAGCAACCCTGTTGCTTTGAACCAATGTTTAAAGTGTGTATGTTTTCCTCGAGCATACATCATTATACCATTTTGAATTGACAAATGTTATCTCCTTGTTCACATAATTGTGGAGATCCATCTTTTGAGAATCTTGATGGATTGTCACCAAGTCCATCAGCCATCTCCTCACCCTCTCCCTGTTTTAATGATGAACTCTTGCTTTGGAACTCGTTTCCATAGTTCATTTCCCTGAGAACCTTACAATGTCATCTCAACAATTTGTGTTGCACCTTTCTTCTCAGGCATCCTGAATCTGAGTTATCCTAAGACCAATCAGATCTGAATCTTGGTCAGATATGATAGTTGGGACATATATCCAAGAGTTATAGCATTGGTCTTATATGAGATGCAAGACAACGATAACAACACATGGAGACAAAGACCCGAACCCGAGAAAATAAAATAACTTAACACCGGAACGACAAGAGTTGGAGTACAAATTGGGAAAGTCATATCCAGGGTGTTACAATGACCCGGTAAGGTGAGGTCATGCCTAGCACACCTGATTGGAGGACTATTGTTATAATTTCCTTTTGGCAAGGTTAAACTCCTCTTCCATGAGGAAATTGAAGACTTATTCTATAAGTTGTTCATGATGGATCCTTTGTATATCCAAGTCCGACCTTTGCTTGAAGACCATGTCAATGATATCTCGAAGCATGTCTGTGGTACTCCGATTTTCAACAAGAACATTTAAAGCCTAATGATAAATGTTTCCTGCTCAATTATTCAAACACCGTTGTATGGGTAATGTCCTGAAATTTCTCTCCCCTTACCTAAAGAGTTTTCTAGATTATATCTTGTCATGGATATCATGCTCTGCTTGTCCTTGGGAAGGATATACCCCTGGAATATGTGTTTAAACACATTTTCCTTTCCATTCTTCTATTTAATATGATAATCACATTTTCCTTTCCATTGTTCTGTTTTAACCTTCTTGAGGTTTATATGATATAAGCAGTAATAGGTCACTGCTTTTGTAAGCACCTCGGTGTACAACTCTGTCAGTAAGAACCTGTTACTATTGTTGATGACATTCCGGTATCCACTGATGGACGAGAACTTTGCCTAATGGTCCGCCTTGTTCAACGAGTAGGAAAATGGTTCTCTTCGTCCCTCGCCCTTGGTACCGATGTTGTTGCCGACATAATCGATAGGCTACCCTCTGACATGCCTTGCTATCATGACCATGCAAGATGTCACCGCTCCTCCTACTTTTAACCCACATGGTGGGCCCATAACCCACAGTTCCACAGGATCGAAACCTGACTCTCCTATACACCCATGTTGCCAAGTTATTCCTCGCGCTTGATCTCGTATGTAATTCATGGGTCATCTTCCTAGTAAGCTGCTTTTGTATCAGACACAGTACTTATTCCCGTGATTTGAACCCCTTTCACGCCCCATTGCAGGCATCGAACGTTTGCCTGCCCACTCGAAACTTCCCAGGATACCTTCTTATTTAGCTCTCGATATTTTCTCAAGTTTCAATTCGAGAGTTACTCTCCGCCACCTTCCCCGATGTTATCGATCAGGTAGTCAACCTTGCAGAGGTCCGTTCTTTCGGAATAACCACCCTTTATTCTTTTGTAAGTACGATGAAGATCCCGAAGAAATGATGCGTACTACATCATCATGACCTGAAGCAGAGAAATGAAGACATCAACATAATGGATCGACCGCTTCAGGAAGAACAACCAAGATTGAGAACACTCATTAGAATTTCATAACCAAATCCCTTCCACCCCCCTTCCCCTCTTAAATCTCGGGACGAGATTTCTTGTAGTGGAGGAGAATTGTGATGCCCGGATGTTTAAGCTACAGTAATACCCTGCTAATGATGCCACGTCACCACAATTACTGTTGTTAATCCCGCGTTAGTTCAAAGCGATTCAAATTCAAATTTGAGTTAATGGCAAACATCAAAAGTTTTCAAACATTAAAACTAAAATGTCCGGTTTGCGGCAAATATTCCGTACTAAATTTTGGTGAAGAAACCACACTTCTATAAAGCATTTAAGTGCCCTATATTGAATGAACCAGTAGCAAAAATAAATATTTAAATGTTTTTATAATTAATAAAATGTAAAAATATTTTATCTAGGAGGTAAACTTTTTGTGGTAGTGCGTTTAGTGGTAATACAAGTTTAGGGATCATTTTGTATTTTACAAAACTAAAATAAAATATAAAACAGTAAAAGAAAGATAAATAACAAAAAAAAATTAAAAAATAAAAAATAACCCTCCCCCCCACTGGGCCAACCGGCCCAACAGGCCACGAGGCCGGCCCACCAGCCGCGCCCATACCCCCACTGCTCCCGAAACCCTAGAGCCCCACCCCACTTTCCCCCCCA